>NW_020258605.1:0-13758 GCF_003255815.1 Theropithecus gelada | reverse complement strand
ACTTGTACAGGTCTCTTGAAGCACATGTCCAAGTTTCTTTTTGGAATTGCTGTATCACAGGCAATACATATCTCGAAATTTACTAGATAATGCCATGTTTTCCCAAGTGGTTTGAGCCAGTTTTCGCTTCCACCGTAATGTATGAGAGTACCTATAGCTCAACATTCTCATCAATAGTGACGGTACTAGTCTGTTCTCACATTGCTATAAAGAACTACCTGAAACTGAGTAATTTATAAAGAAAAGAGGTTTAATTGACTCACAGTTCTGCAGGCTCTACAGGAAGCATGGCTGGGGAGGCCTCAAGAAAGTTACAATCATAGCAGAAGGCAAAGAGAAAGGAGTCACATCTTATATGGCCAGAGAAGGAGAAAGAGAAAGTGAAGGGGGAGATGCTACACACTTTTAAACAACCAGATCTCGTGAGAGCTCACTATCATGAGAATAGCAAAGGGGAAACCAACGCCCATGATCCAATCACCTCCCACCAGGCCCTTCCTCCAACACTAGGGATTACAATTCAACATGAGATTTGGGCAGGGACATAAATCCAAACTATATCATTCCACCCCTGCCCCGTCCCAAATCTCATGTACTTCTCACATTGCAAAATACAATCATCTCCTCTCAACAGTCCCCCAAGTCTTAACCCATTTCAGCACTAACTCGAAACTCCACAGTCCAAAGTCTCATCTGAGATAAGGCAAGTCCCTTCTGCCCATGAGCCTGTAAAATCAAAAACAAGTTAGTTACTTCCAAGATACAATTGAGGTACAGGCATTGGGTAAAGACTCCCTTTCCAAAAGGGGGACATCGGCCAAAACAAAGGGGCTGCAGGCCCCATGCAAGTCCAAAACCCAACAGGACAGCCACTAATTCTTTTTTTTTTTTTCCACTACAAAATAATTTATTCAAACACACAGCTACAGCGTGAGACTCCTGTGTACAAGCACACTGATGCTCCTGACTACCCTCAACTAGAGGACCCTTTTCTTCCCTCTTGCCTTGCAGACCTCTTCTATCGAATCTTTCATGTACTGGATCTCCTTGGCCAGGGAATCTGCCCTCTCTTTCAGTGCCTCGTTCTTCTTTTCCAGGGCTTTGCACTCACCAGCGAGGACCTCCTACTCCACCCTCTTCTTCTGGTGATACCTAGTTCCTGATGTTCTGTTTTTGCTCCATTTTTTCAGCTTCTTATCCAGTTTCTCACCCTTTACTTGTGCTGCTACCATCTTCTCCCCAGGAGGGTCATAAGGTTTGGGACAGGCAGAGCCACAGAGGACACCTGGAGATGGCAGGCTCCTACTCGGAGAGCCCCTGGAGGTAGAGGGGATGTGCTGGGGAGAGCTGAGATAGGACTCTGGGCTCATACAGATGCCACTATCATTATCTGAGGGAGTGACTTCCTCCTTTATGCACTGAGGGATCATGGAAATGTAAGCAGTGAAGTCTGGCTTCCTATCTCCTTCAGAGATATCTGCTTCACTTCCCAGCTCTAGACTACAGGAATAATCTAGAGTGGAGGACAGGACCTCTGGGGAAAGGGGAAGAGGTTGCAAGAAGGTGAAGGGGGCAACCTGGTTGGGTTTTGTTCACCTTTCTGGGAGATGGCAAATCGGGTTCACCGTCTGAGGGGGCTCCTTATTAGTCTCCTGGACTAGGGGGACAAAGAGATCACACGAGTCATCCAACGTGGCCAGAAGCTCATCTGGCATGGTTTCCAGGTCATCTATACCCAACAGGGCATTAAAGTCGAACTCCTTCAGATCCGTTTTCTCCAACATCCAATCTGTCCCAAAGAAAGCATCCTCCTTGCCATTGTCGGAGGCACTGACCAACCCATCCACAGGCAGCCATTCGGAGGAGTCTGCCTTAGCCTTGTCGCTGGAGAACCCGTGAGGTTTGAAGTGCCTGGCCACCTCCAGGTAGTCATCTAAGAGACCTAGGCTTTCTTCAGTCCCCAAACCTGACTGGTCAAAGGGGGACATCAAGCCCCCACCAACACCTCACTGCTCAGGAAGCTCATCTTGGTCATGGTGCAGTGCTTTGCTGGAATCAAGGAATGTGCTTAATTCGAAGGTGTCTTTGTCAGTTACAGCAATGCTGCTGCTGAATGCTGTGAGAAGTGCCATGGCTTAAGCCGCCGGTGGGTGCCACTGCAGAGCCTGGTGCTGCTGCCACCACTGCAAAGGCCAATGCTGCCACAGGCACTGCTACCCCTAATACGCCATGGTGGCCATGGACCCTGAAGGCCGGAAGGAGGGAAGGCACGCACGTGCGGAGGAAACTACATGTGTGGGCGGGCACAGCAGAAAATCGTCATTAATTCTTTTTTTTTTTTTTTTTTTTTTTTTTTTGAGACAGAGTCTCACGCTGCCGCCCAGGCTGGAGTGCAGTGGCCGGATCTCAGCTCACTGCAAGCTCCGCCTCCCGGGTTTACGCCATTCTCCTGCCTCAGCCTCCCGAGTAGCTGGGACCACAGGCGCCCGCCACCTCGCCTGGCTAGTTTTTTGTATTTTTTTTGGTAGAGACGGGGTTTCACCGTGTTAGCCAGGATGGTCTCGATCTCCTGACCTTGTGATCCGCCCGTCTCGGCCTCCCAAAGTGCTGGGATTATAGGCTTGAGCCACCGCGCCCGGCGTCATTAATTCTTAAAGCTCCAAAATAACCTCCTTTGACTCCATGTCTTACATCCAGGCCACACTGATGCAAGGGGTGGGCTCCCAAGGCCTTGGGCACCTCCGCTTCTGTGGCTCTGCAGGGTACAGCCCCCTCGGCTGCTTTCCTGGGCTGGTGTTGAGTGTCTGCAGCTTTTCCAGGAGTATAATGCAAGTTGCCAGTGGATCTACGATTCTGGGGTCTGGAGGACGGTGGCCCCCTTCTCACAGCTCCACCAGGCAGTGCCCCAGGGGGGACTCTGTGTGGGGACTCCAACCCCAGGTTTCCCTTCTGCACTACCCTAGTTGAGTTTCCCCAGGAGGGCTCCGTCCCTGCAGCAGACTTCTGCCTGGACATTCAGGTGTTTCCATACATCCTCTGAATGTACGCAGAGGTTCCCAAGCCTCAACTTTTGCCCTCTGCATACCCGCAGGCTTAACACCACATGGAAGCCACCAAGGCTTACAGCTTGCACCCTCTGGAGCAGCAGCCAGAAGTGTATCTGGGGCCCTTTTAGACATGGCTGAAGCTGGAGCAGCTGGGGCACAGATAGCAGTGTCCCGAGGGTGCGCAGGCCAGCAGGGTCCTGGGCCGGGTCCAAAAATCCTTTCTTGCCTCTTTGGCCTCCAGGCCTGTGAATGTCCATCAAAAAATTAAAAATAGAACTACCGTATGATCCAGCTATCCACTTCTGGGTATAGATCTGAAGGAAATGAAATCTGTTTCTTCCTGAGTCAGTTTTCATAGTTTGTACATTTCTAGGAATTTGTCCACTTCATCTAGGTTATCTAATGTGTTGGCAAACAATTGTTCACAATCTTCTCATATAATCCTTTTTGGGGGTGGAAGAATTCAGTAACGATCAACAAAATGGAAAGGCAACTTGCAGAATAGTGAGGAATAATATATTGTTCACATCTTATCAATATAATACATGCGTTTTGTGGGGGCAATAATACATGGTCTCAGTTTTTTTCCTCATCAGCTATAACAGGGTTGGGGTCTACAGTGATATCTTCTCAAGTCTCCAGCATCTGCGTCGCACTCAGGTAGCAGCACAGAGTCCCGAGTGAGCCCCTAACAGATACTCATCTCCCTTGGGACAGAAGCAGCACATGGACTTCCATCTCTGGTCATTAGGTCCCGTGGCCTAGGGACCATGTCTCAAAATTAGCTTCGATGCCATAACATATTTGATCAGAATACAGGTAATGGTCTAAGCTGAAATATAAGCATTTCAGCTGAACTTCAGGCATAGTGATGGCAAATTGGAAAGAGATGCAAAGAGATTTCAAGGATCTTGGAAATTCACAATGTCATTTAAGAAGGAAACACACGTCACTCAATTCCAGTAAAGAATCACAGACTCGGCCATGCATGTTGGCTCATGCCTATAGTCCCAATAGTTTGGGAGATCGAGGTGGGAGGATCGCTTGAGCCCAGGAGTTCGGGAATCACAGACTCTTCAGCTCCCAGTCCGGTGCTCTTAACCACTACATGCTGCCAGTCATCAATATTCTCCCATATTTCCTTTATTGAAATAGGATCATTAAAGCTTAGGGGGAAACATCTGATAGGAAAAGATTTCACATATTTTTCTAGATTTTCATTTCCTCCTTTTGTTGTTTTTTTTTCTGGAGACAAGGTCTCACTGTGTCACCCAGGTCAGAGTGCAGTGGTGCAATCACGGCTCACTGCAGCCTTGACTTCCCGTGCTCAACCCATCTTCCCACCTCAGCCTCCCAAGTAGCTGGGACTATAGGTGCGCACCTCCACGCCTGACTCATTTTTTAAAATGGTTTGTAGAGATGGCATCTGACTATGTTGCCCAGGCTAGTCTCAAACTCCTGGACACAAGCGGTCCTCCCACCTCGGCTTCCCAAAGTGTGGGGATTACAGGCGTGAGCCACACTGCACCAGGCCGCCTCCATTTCCTCTTTCATATACACTCCAGTTAAATTTTTAAAAAGTAGTTGGTCGCCCCAAGGCAGAGACTGTCTTACAGTTTTTCTGTTTCCCAGAGTGCCTTGCTAAATACCCAATTGTTGACTGAATCTTTAAACTCTTCTGAGTTTACAAATTTACTGTACTGTAAAGACGTAGACTCAACAGGTACAAAATCTTTGGTCTTTCAATCAACATAGGTCCTGGAAACATCACTTCATTCCTAAATGCCAACGTAATGAACACAAGAGAATTGGTTTTAAACAAACAGTTTGATCAGTGTTTACTTAAATTCCCAGGGGATTCCCACCTTACTCCACTCCCTCGGCTCAGCACACGTAGTATAAGCCACACTAGTCCGCATCTGGTGTTACAACTTTCTGTCCAGTTTCAGAACACCCTCCTTTCACCAATTCATGGCCTGCAACCCTTCCACCGCCATTTCCACAAGCAAACTTCAGGTCTTATTCAAGGTGAGGTGCCATACTTGCTGCAGCACTTAAGTATTTTTTAGCCATTTAACATGCATAGAACTGTGCTACCATTGTTACTAGGTTCCCATCTTCTTTTTTTATGTGTCACTGACAAAGGTTTTGAGTATTGTGCCCCAACCCCATTTTTCCTGTAAGTTTTGTGATTTGTACTACACAATGATTTTGAGGTACATGTATGTCATGTTATAATCATAACTCATTGTATCACTGTTTGGGGAAAAAATTAACCAATAACCGATTTATTTTTTCAAAGATAACAGGTGTGCAAGCTTCCAGAAAATCTGCTTAAGCATAAAATCAAATCAGAGAGCAGTTGTTTTTCCTCCAGCATCTATCCAGTGGCTAGCTAGCACTCAAATCAGACACTAGATTTGGAACCGGAAGGACATCATTCACCTTGAAGTAGTGAACAAAAACATGGTTTTGTCAAGAAATAAAAGAGATAAAAGTCATTATAAAAACCGTCTTTTCCGCCAGACACGGTGGCTCATGCCTGTGGTCCCAGCTACTCGGGAGGCTGAGGTGGGAGGAACACTTGAGTCCAGGAGGTCGAGGCTCCAGTGAGCCGTGATCGCACTACTGCACTCCCGCCAGCCTGGGCGACAGAGCGAGACCCTGACTCTAAAAAAGGGGAAATGATCTTTTCCATCCTCAGAGCAAGCATGCAGAATATGATTGTCATCCTATTCATAGACGTGGAAACTAAACCTAAGAGAGGCTGAGTGACTGTCCCAAAGTACCATGGCTGATAGGGGTTGTAATAAACTCAAGTGGTCTTTGTCTAGGATCAGAAAAACTACCACTATATGTAATGGCGCTTGTAACTGTGACGTGTTATTTCCGATTGTCTGCAAAACACAAACATGAATAAATGAGATGAGTTGTTGGGGGAAAGTAAGAAAACGGTGACACTGTTAGGGTTACCCATCTCTCCACGTACCTCCTAACATCAGACCCTGATTGGGGCAGAAAACCCTGGCCTGTACCATGACAAATGCTTCCTGTCCAGTAATAGGATGTTCAACAGCTCTTCGGTACCAACAGTGAACAAATTTTTTGCAAAAGAATATTATTGCTGCAATCGGCCGGGCATGGTGGCTTACGCCTGTAATCCCAACAATTTGGGAGGCTGAGCTGGGCAGATTGCTTGAGCTCAAGAGTTCGAGAGCAGCTGGGGCAACATGGCTGTACCTACTCTCTACAAAAAATTGTAAAATTTGCCAGGCGTGGTGGCGCACGCCTGTGGTTCCAGCTACTCTGGAGGCTGAGGCGGGAAGATGGCATTGAGCCCAGGAAGTCAAGTCTGCGGTAAGCCATGTTCACGCCACTGCACTCCAGCTTGGGTGACAAAGTGAGACCCGGTCTTCTGTCTGTCTGTCTGTCTGTCTCTATCTATCTATCTATCTATCTATCTATCTATCTATCTATCTATCATCTCTATCTATCTCTGTCATCTATATCTATATATGTATAGCTTAGCTATATCTGCAGCAGTGAATAGAAACCCTTTTAGCAAAGTGTTCCCAAACTCTTGCTTCTAATTCTTGACCAACTCAGAAGTAAAGGAGGAGAATGAAGTTAAAGGAAGTCATATGTTTCCGTGCTCTCATGCATACTTTTATTTCTGCAAGGTCAGTAGTAACGTGCCTACTTTCGTTTCTGATGTTAGTCCTCTCTCTCTCTGTCTTAGTCCAGCTAAATGTGTCTCCGTTGTTCTTTAAGCACTTCCTTATTTTTCTGGGACAACAAGATGATCCAGTTAATCTTGGACTTTCTCTGCCCCTGGCCCTGGAATCAGTCATTTCTCTAATGAGCTCTGTTCTTTTTAATCAAGACTGTTGTTTAGAAATCGAGACGCAGGCGCTAAGTCGACTCACTGCTATTGAGATGGTCCCAGGCCTTCTAAGTGATGGAGCTGAGACATATGCATACGCACAGCCCTACATTACAGCTACGTTTATTTCTATACCTATCTGTACATTGAAAGCCATAAGTGTGTTAGGCCACTCTTGTGCCGCTATAAAGAAATACCTGAGACTGGGTAATTTATACAGAAAAGAGATTTACTGGGCTCTTGGTTCTGCAGGCTCTGCAGGAAGCATAGTGCTGGCATCTGCCCGGCTTCTAGAGAGGCCTCGGGAAGCTTCTACTTGTGGTGGGAGGCAAAGCGAGAGCTTGTGTATCTCATGGCGAAAGCAGGAGCGAGTGAGGGAGAGAGAGAGAGAATGAGAATGTGTGTGGGGGGGAAGGGGGGAATGCCACCCACTTTAAAATGACAAGATCTCTCGAGAACTCACTATCACGAAGACAGCACTAAGCCATTCCTGAGGGATCCACCCCCGTGACCCAAACACCCCCTACCAGGCCCCACCTCCAGCCCTGGGGATTACAAGTTAACATGAGATTTGGGTGGGGACAAACATTCAGACTAGATCAATGAGTTCACACCAACAACTCCAAATCGAACCCACATTCAAGCCTTCTCCCTTTTCATATCTGCAACTCCTTTTCCAAATGGTGAGAAAGCCAGGTCCCTACATCATTCATATATTTACTGCAAAGCCAATCAATCATCTGAGCCCATCAGGTCACCACCCAACTTGGCACACGTTCCTCTCTTGGACCCCTGACCCCTCCCCAGGACACTGTCACCCTCGCCGACTCCCTTCCTTACTCCACAAAACTTCCTTGTGCAGGACACTGCTGCGCTCAGTGGAGGATCATGCTTCACACTGGTCCCCAGCCGCCCTCCACACTTGCCTTGAGTGGGCCCCCAATCCCAGGGGCTTTTGGAAGAAGATGGGGAGAAGGACAGGATCGAGGAAGAGAGGCGGGAAGGAAGACCGGCAGAGCAGCCGGCAGGAAGGGCCATTGTTCCTTCTGATGCTCCATTCGTAGCCAATGGCAACTCAAACTGGTTGGCAGCAGTGTCCTCTTGACAAACGCTGTGGTCATGTCTCAAATTTACCTTCAGCAGGAGCACTTCAGTCCACAGTCTTGGGGCCAGCTACGACGCATTAGCATTGCTTTGAAGGCTTTTCCGGGCACAGAGAAAGCAAGTAGGTAGTTTTTAGAAAGAGAAAAATAAACTGAGTTCATCACGCCTGTAATCCCAGCACTTCGGCAGGCCAAGGTGGGAGGATGGCTTGAGCCCAGGAGTTCGAGAGCAGCCTAGACAACATAGCGAAACCCCATCTCTGCAAAAAAATAAAAATAAAAATAAAAATAAATTAGCCGGGCGTGATGGTACACGCCTGTAATCCCAGCTACTCGACAGGCTGAGGCGGGAGGATTGTTTGAGCCCGGGAGGTCAAAGCTGCAATGAGCTGTGATTGTGCCACTACCCTCCAGCCTGGGTGACAGAGTGAGACCCTGTCTCAAATAAATAAATAAACGAACAAATACGAAGTTAGACAGCTGTTACTTTTTGAATATATATATATATTCCCTACTCCCTGCAGATATTCTCAAGCGTTTATTTTTATTTTTTATTTATTTATTAAAGTTCAGTTGTTCTGTCATCTGTGTGGTGGCTCCAGCATCTGTTTTGAGTCTCACTCTGTCGCCCAGGCTGGAGTGCAGTGGCGCCATCTCGGCTCACTGCAAGCTCCACCTCCCGAGTTCAAGTGATTCTCCTGCCTCAGCCTCCTGAGTAGCTGGGAGTACAGGCGCCCACCACCACGCCTGGCTAATTTTTGTATTTTTAGTAGAGACGGGGTTTCACCATATTGGCCAGGCTGGTCTAGATCTCCTGACCTTGTGATCTGCCCACCTCAGCCTCCCAAAGTGCTGGGATTACAGGTGTGAGCCGCTGCACCCAGCCTCCAGCATCTGAACTCTTAGTCTCATGGTCTCTTTCCTGCCCCGGGTGTGCTTAGTTTTTATGTGCACTGCTCATTATCATTAAGAACTTCTTTCCCCAGTGCTCCTGAAGTTCTTTTTTTTTTTTTTTTTTTTTTTTGCGGGGGCCACATGGGGCCAGTTTATTGCAGTTAAATACCTCTCTCTCTCTATTTTTTTTGTCAATTTTTCCATAAAGAAAATTAAAACACACACACACACACCCAAAGGGGAGCAGGGACCCAGAAACAAGAGGTGGGGTGGGACGTGGCCTCCCTGCATAGGTCCAGGCCCCGGGTGGCCCCCCAAAGGCTCCCCTCCTTCCCATCAGCACCCTGTCTCAGTACCTCCAGAGAGCAGGAGGCAGCGGGACGCGGAAGGGCCTCTGTCCCCCTCCCTCTTGCCTCCAGGTGAGACCACTAGAAGTGCCGGGGCTTAGTGAGGGCCGGGAGAAGGGCAACAGACAGATGGATGGGGAGGGAGGATACCGTTTCCAAGTGGAGGAGGGCGGTGGGCACTGTATCCACAGAAATCCATTATTTCTCCCCGTTTTTTGTTAAAAATCTACTATAAAAAAACGCAGCTGGGGGAGGGGCGTGTGTCCCTCTCTGTGCTAAGGGCTGGGGAAGGGGGCAGCAGAGGCCGGCGTGGGCGGCGGCGGCTGCGCGGTGGTGGCGGGCGTCACTGCCGGGTGCTCTCGCCCACCATCTCCAGGTTGTGCTGCTGCAGCTGGGCTCGAAGCAGGGCGTTCTCATTCTTCAGCTCCTCGATCTGCTGCCTCAGGAGCTCGTTGTCCATCTGCAGCCGCTCGGCCTCTTTGAAAGTCTCTTGCATGCGCTGGTTGGTCTGGCGCAACTCCCGGATGTAATCGCAGGCCTTGGACAGGATCCCTCCTTTACTCGCTCCCGTCTTGCTGTTGTCTGCATTACAGTCTGGAATGATTTTCGAAAGCTGGACGATCCAGTTGTTGATCTTGTCCCTTCGCCTCCGCTCCACTGCGGGAAACAGAGCCACAGCCACGGCTTCGCTGACAGGGCTCGTGCCCGAGCGGCCGTCCTCACAGGGCAGAGGCTCAGCCCAAGGACACCCAGGCACAGCGCAGGCCCCACTGAGACCACAGCCCTGGGAAGTGAGGGGCCGCACCCTGAGCCCAGCCGGCCCCCACCCCAGCTTCTCAAGAGGAACAAAGAAACCTGGGCCCTCCAGTGCCACACACGCTTTTAGGACGGGCGTCAAAGGTCAGGCACTTTGAGTTCGTTTTACGGGCCTGCCCGGCCATACTTGCACAAATTTGAATCGACGGTTAAGAATAAAGAAATTTCTCATGGTAATTGGCGTCACTGGCTTCTTTTGAGAAATGGAGCTCTGGTCACAGTGGGCACGTACTGGGAGGCAGGGATGGGCAGAGCCGCCCTTCACAGGACTAGTGCCCCTCTCTGGCTCCCGTGGCCCCTGCACTGGATTCTCCAGTGTCCCCAGAGACTCTGGGCACCGTGATTTTGTTTTTTTCCTCATCTCTAATTCCAAGTCTGACCATGTTTCACCCCTGCTTAAAATCCTTCCACAGGGTAATGGCAGATCCCAACTGGTATCTGCAGCTCCCAGGCCTGGCCCACGAGGCCAGGAAAGACACGAACCCTATGCTGAAGGCCAGAGATGGCAACTCATAGAAGATTTTACTTAAAAAACCCAGATTTGTGATTTTACCCCATAAAACTCCACCATCTTACGCCAACTGTGTCGGCCGGGTAGCAGCTGTCCCCAGACAGAGCACAAGCCTGTCTCTGGCCACATGCCATCCTGATACCTGCCTGGGGTCTGTGTGCCACGGAGCCTGAGACCCCTGACCCAGGGCCTGCTAAAGCCAGGCTGTCCCAACCCTTCACCGCCTGCCAAGCCCCAGCACCAGGCACCGTGGGGACAGGAAAGAACGCTCAGCTACCCCCAATTCCCACCCCACGGAACCCCAGCCCCCTGCCAGGGTGGCCCATGCTGTCTGTGGCATTGGCGGCGGGGAACAAAGCCTATAGCTAGGGCAGATGCGGCAGGAAGGCCGGGGATCTTTTCAAAGCCTTGGATAATGGTGATGGGATACCAGGCTGGGGTCCAGTGAGCCTGAGAAGGAGGGGTGGGCCACAGCCTGCCCATTACCCTCACACCCGGAGATCAGCTGCTCCCTGGCCCCGCCGTTCCCTCTAGAAGGCTGGACCCACCCATCGGCAAACCCCTCTGGGCTGTGGCCGTGTGCCGCTGACTGGCCTCTACCTGCCTCCTGTGCCTCCCACTCAGGCCCGAGTGACAAACCCCCCGAATGACATGGACTCTCCTCCTCCCACCGTGACCACTCTTCCCTGGCCCCTCTTCCACCCTTGAGCTCCCTCTTTCCTCCAAAACCAATACCCGAAGATCAGAGCTCGCTATGGAGCATGGTCCAGGCCCTGCACTGGGCTCAGCGATTGCTTGCTCGCCTGTTACTATCACGGTGCGCTGAACCCTCCCACCAAAGACAGCCAGACCTGCCTTTGGGAACTCTGGCCAAAAGCAGCAGCGGAGCTGACAGTCCAAGCCCGGAGACACCGCTGGCGCAGTCCCCAGCAGAGCGCTCCTCGCCCAGGGGTCCGTGGAGGAACTTGGCAGATGGCCTTGTTTCGGCCTCTGCCTTCCCTCAGCCCTCTCAAGGGCTGGGCGCCGGCTGCAGCTACATCCTCTCCAGCGCGCATTTACTTCTTACACACCTACTCTCTGCCCTACTGTATGCCAGGCCCTCTGCCAGGCCGGGGTCCAGGGTGGAAGCAGCCCCACTGTGCCCCGTTGGCACTCGCAGCACCACTGTGGGCAGGTGGCACTAACCCCATAGCATATGTGTCACCACCGAAGACGGTACAAAGTGCCTCGGGAACACCAGGCGCCGAGCCGTGGCCTCTGCACGGGAATGGGGGTGGGACGAATCCTCAGAGATCCAGGAAACATTTGGGTTGCTTCCTGAGAGAAGGGCTCTAAGGCAGGCAGGTGGGAAGATCCCAGAAATGTTGGCTTGAAAACCATTTCAGGGTGTGCAGGGGCGGGAAGAGGTTGTAAAGATCAGTTGTCAAGGCCTTGCGTGGTCTGCTCGCACATCAGGACCAGGGTGCTCTGTTCTATAGTGAATTTCAGATCCTCCTCTAGAGGCCCAGGCCCTTGAGTCTAGGCCCTGACTTCAGCAGGTGGTGATGCTGTCCAGCCTGTGGCTTCGGAACACCATCATGGCACATTTGAAATACAGGACCAAGGCCACGTTCATTCCACAGAAGCACTTCAGTAACTCCATAGGACACTTAAAATTCAGAGGCTAGGCGGGGTGGCTCACGCCTGTAATCCCAGCACTTTGGGAGGGCGGATCACACCAGGCCAGGAGTTCGAAACTAGCCTGGCCAACATGGCGAAATCCCGGCTCTACTAGAAATACAAAACTTAGCCAGGCATAGTGGTGTGCGCCTATAATCCCAGGGACTTGGGAGGCTGAGGCATGGGAATTGCTTGAACCCAACTGCACTCTAGCCTGGGTGACAGAGAGAGACTCTGTCTCAAAAAAAAAAAAGAGAAAATTCAGAAGCGAAACCTTCCAGGACTGAAGGAAGAAATGGACAAATCCACAAACATAGTGAGAGACATGGACATCCTTCTCAATGATTGGTAGAACAAGTAGACAAAAAAAAAAAATCAGAATAGAAAACCTGAACACTTAACCAGCCTGACCTCACTGACCTGGGGGGACATTCTGCCTGACGGCAGCAGACACCTGTCCTCATCAATGCCCCAGAAGCTTCCACCAAGCTAGGACACATTCAGGCCCATCGGGTAAGTCTCATCAAATTTCAAGGAACTGAAATCATACAGAGTATGTTCTCTGACCATAACAGAAATTAAAAATCAGTAACAAAAAGATATCTGGAAAACCCACAAATATTTGGAAATTAAGCAATCTGCCTCCAAATAACAGAAAGGTCAAAGAATAAATCACAAGGAAAATTGGAAAATACTTTAAACTGAATAACAAAAACACAACACATCCCAGTGGGATGTAGCTAAAGTGATGTTGGAGTGAACTGGCAACTCTAAACGCTGTTAGGCAAAGACAAAGCTTAAGAATCATCTCAGGCCGGGCGCGGTGGCTCAAGCCTGTAATCCTAGCACTTTGGGAGGCCGAGACGGGCGGATCACGAGGTCGGGAGATCGAGACCATCCTGGCTAATACAGTGAAACCCCGTCTCAACTAAAAAATACAAAAAACTAGCCGGGCGAGGTGGCGAGCGCCTGTAGTCCCCGCTACTCGGGAGGCTGAGCCGGGAGAATGGCCTAAAAACCCGGGAGGCGGAGCTTGCAGTGAGCAGAGATCCGGCCACTGCACTCCAGCCTGGGTGACAGAGCGAGACTCCGTCTCAAAAAAAAAAAAAAAAAAAAAAGAATCATCTCAATCCCTGCTGTGAAACAAAAAACCTGTAAAATAAAAAAGTTATTAAAAAAAAAAAAAAAAAAAAAAAAAAAACACCTTAAAAAGCCAGGGTTGGGGCTTGCCAGGGGAGCCAAAGCACAAAACCTAGCAAACTGAATCCAAATTGAGTAGAAGGGGCCGGGTGCAGCGGCTCACTCCTGTAATCCCGGCACTTTGGGAGGCCCAGGCAGGTGGATAACCTGAGGCCAGGAGTTCAAGATCAGCCTGGCCAACACGGTGAAACCTCATCTCTACTAAAAATACAAAAACTAGCTGGGTGTGACAGCGGGCACCTGTAGTCCCAGCTACTTGGGAGGCTGGGGCAGGAGAATCACTTGAACCCCGGAAACG
>NW_020258604.1:0-6067 GCF_003255815.1 Theropithecus gelada | reverse complement strand
GCCAGGTTTGTTATTTCAAATCTCTAAACCTTCAGACCTCTGGGCTTGGCTTATATATGTGAAAGTTAAAACAAGGATGTGTGTCACGGTGGTGATTATAATTCAAGTAGGCAAAGATTCCTGCATGACCAGCCTTCAAATGTCAGCCCATGCTGAAGTTAACACATTTAACTCATAGAACAAAATAATTAAAATGAGGAGTGGATGCAAAATGGTACTGCCATTCTAGAAAACAGTTTGGCAGTTTCTTATAAAGTTAAACATACACTTACCTCAAGACCCAGCAATCACCCTCCTGGGTATTTATCCCAGAGAAATGAAAATTTATGTTCATATAAAATATTGTGCACAAATTATTACAGCAGATTTATTTGTAATAGTCATGTATAAATCAGGATTCTCTAATGAAATAGGACCAATAGAAGAGAGATATATACATAATAAATCATATATATAAATGATATATATAAGAAGCTATACACACACACACACACACACACACACCTCTCAGGGAACTCCAAAGAAATAGAACCTGTAGGATATATCTATCTATAATAAATCATGGCCAGGCATGGTGGCTCATGCCTATAAACCCAATACTTTGGGAGGCCGAGGCAGGAGAATCACTTGAGCCCAGGAGTTTGAGGCCACCTGAGCAACATAGTGAGACCCTGTCTCTACAAAAAAAAAAAAAAAATTAATTAGCCAGGTATGATCCAGGCACGGTGGCTCATGCCTACAATACTAGCACTTTGGGTGGCCGAGGCAGCAGATCACTTTGAGCTCAGGAGATCAAGACCAGCCAGGGCAACATGGTAAAACTCCACCTCTACAAAAAAACACAAAAATCAGCCAGGCATGGTGGCACATGCCTGTGGTCCCAGCTACTCAGGAGGCTAAGGGTGGAGAATTTCTTGAACCGGGGAGGTGGAGGTTGCAGTGAGCCAAGATCATGCCACTGCACTCCAACCTGGGTGACAAAGTGATACCCTATCTCAAAAAAAAAAAAAAAAAATTGCCTAGGTGTTCTGGTACACACCTGTGGTCCCAGCTACTCAGGAGACTGAGTGAGGTGGGAGCATTTCTTGAGCCTAGGAGGTTGAGGCTGCAGTGAGCCATGATCACACCATTGTACTCAAGCCTGGGTGACAGAGCAAGACTCTGCCTCAAAAAAAAAAAAGACATATGGATAAGAAATTATATATAGATCTATATAGATAAATATGTTTATAATAAATCATATATATTTATAATATATACATTTATCACAAAGAATTGTCTCACATGATTATAGAGGTTGACAAATCCTAAGATGTACAGTCAGTGAAGCTGAAGACTAAGGAGGTTCAATGGTATTGTTCCAGTGCCAAGGCCAGGAGCTTGCACTGAGCCGAGATCACACCACTGCACTCCAACCTAGGTGACAGAGCGAGACTCCGCCTCAAACACAAACAAACAAACAAAAAAAAACATGGTGTGTGCCTGTAGTCCCACTGCTCGGGAAGCTGAGGTGGGAGGATTGCTTGAGCCTGGGAGGTCAAGGCTGCAGTGAGCCAACATTGCGTCACCGCAGTCCAGCCTGGGCAACAGAGTAAGATTCTGTCTCAAACAATAAAAACAAAAACAAACCAGTCACCTTAGGAATAAACACTATATCCCCACTTTACAGTCAAGGAAACACTGAGAGAGTGTAATCACCACCCAGTCACATAGCTGGTAAGTGGCAAAGCCAGGACTTAAACCAAGTGCACCTGACTCCAAGGCTTTGGCCTTTCTCATGCTGCCTGCTAACATACACACAGACTCCAAGAACGGGGCCTCCAGCCTGCCCGTGGAGATCTTTCTAGCCCTGAGGCTGCCTCACACCACAGCGGAGTGTCCGCACTGTGTTTTCCGTACTCCCTGGATAAACACAGAAAGTCCTGCTCTGTGAAGAGGGCATCAAAATCAGCACAGAGATGAGGCACTGGAGAGCAAACTCCAGGACAAGTCCAGAGAGACAGATGGCTTAGCCCGAGGTCAGGGTCCTCCTTATACCTCACTGGAATTTAGACGGCAGGCCGGGCATGATGGCTCATGCCTGTAATCCCAGCACTTTGGGAAACTGAGTCGGGTGGATCACCTGAGGTTAGGAATTTGAGACCAGCCTGGCCAATATGGCAAAACCCTGTCTCTACCAAAAAACTAGCCAGGTGTGGTGGCACGCATCTGTAGTCCCAGCTACTCAGGAGGCTGAGGCAGGAGAATCCCTTGAACCCGGGAGACAGAGTCTGCAGTAAGCCAAGATTGCTCCATTGCACCCCAGCCTGGGCAACAGAGCAAGCCTCTGTCTCAAGAGAAAAAAAAAGAATTTAGATGGCAACCAACTTCCCAAGGGTGTGTCTCTGGGCTGCTTCCCCTGACTCCCTCCAGGCTGAGCTGCAGACCCCTCTTCCATGCTCTCACATCAGCAGGATTTACCTTAATTGAGGGCCTAATGTATGGTTCTAGAATCACTAATGTATAATTTATTGATGCGGGAGCCTCTCACAGAACTTGGCCTGGTTAGAAGCCCAGTAAGCGTTTGCTGAGTGAATGAATGAACTGCAAGAATCTCATGCAAGGGCTGTGGACTCAAACACCTTCAGAGGCCAGGCAGACACCACCAATGAATGAGGTTGGGGATGGTGATTCGTGGGGAGTGAAGGGGACAGGGGTGGAGTGGGGACATGTGCCGGAGCCACGGGGGCAGCTGCCACTCCGCTTGCCCTCATGCTGCCAGGCGGGAATGTGAGCCATATATTACCATATCTGATTTTTCAGAAGAAGCCAAAATCCAGTCTTTTATGATAAGCTCCTGATTTGTTCATGTTGTGGACTAATTTTAAGCCTTTTTTTTTTTTTTTTTTTTTTTTTTTGAGGTGTTTTTCGCTCTGTGGCCCAAGTTGGAGTGCTATGGTGCCATCTCAGCTCACTGCAACCTCCACCTCCCGGGTTCATGCTATTCCCCTGCCTCAGCCTCCCAAGTAGTTGGGACTACAGGCACCCACCACCATGCCTGGCTAATTTTTTTTTTTTTTTTTTTTTTTTTTTTTTTTTTTNCCGCCCGCCTCAGCCTCCCAAAGTGCTGGGATTACAGGTGTAAGCCACCACACCCGGCCTAATTTTAGGCTTTTTAAATTAAGTGAGGGCCAAACGAAATACATATGCTAGTTGAATACTTCCCAGAGGACATGGTTTGGAATTTCTGCTTTGAAACTTCAGGATGTTCCAGCGTTTCTGATGTAGTGACAGTGATTTTCCTGATGACTACGAGACAAAGGTGTCCACAGCAGGTAAAGGAAAGCCAGTGTCACCAACAGCCATGAGCCAATTCCATGTGGACGGCCTCCTCTGCTAGCACCCCACTGGGAGGGGCTCCAAGAGCCGATAAGAGCTCTGAAGGCAGGGTTGCAGGGAGGACACGGAGGAGGGTACAGGTGACCTATGACTGCCGGCTGGTGTAGTATTAGACTCTTAATAACTTGAATTCTCATGAAACATGCATTTTTGATGGATTATTAGATTATTTTCTTCCTTGCACTAGTGGCACAAAGACCGGACAATCCCATGTAATGGACAAAAGATAGTGCCACTTGCACTAGACAAAGGGAAGCTAAGACAAGGTTGGACAAGGTCCTGGGAAAGAGGCCACAGGTGGCAAATCCACCCCCCCGAAGGACCTCATCTGGGTGCAGACTTCTACCTCCCACCCTTCGCTTCAATACCGGAAGTCTTACCTTGTTTTCCTCACCAGACAGTTCTTTTTCTCAAACTGAGGAAATGAGCGCACATCTCAGGGTGGCCCCGGTTCAAATCCTTCCTCCACCATTTGCTGACTGTGATGAACAGCTTTGGAATCCCCATTTGTCCACCTTTCCAACATGACTCATAAATGTTGATATCACACCTCCCGGATGTGATAGGATGAGGGCACTTCATCTCTTAGGTATTCTTCCCAAAGTTCTGCAGTCCCAGTCTAATCATGAGAAGACCAGAAACCGTCACCAGTCAGCGGAGACTAAGGATAGATGGACACTCAACACAACACGGTGTCCTGGATTAGGTCCAGGAAGGGAAAGAGGCCATTAGTAAAACAACTGCTGAGACCTGAAGAAAGTCTGTAGTCCAGTTGAAAAATCATGTATCTAGGCCGGGAGCAGTGGCTCATGCCTGTAATCCCAGCACCCTGGGAGGCCTAGACAGGTGGATCATTTGAGATCAGGAGTTTCAGACCAGCCTGGCCAACATGGTGAAACCCCATTTCTACTAAAAATACAAACGTTAGCCAGGCATAATGGCACGCGCCTGTAATCCCACTACTCAGGAGGCTGAGGCAAGAGAATCACTTGAACCTGGGAAATGGAGGTTGCAGTGAGCTGAGATAGTGCCACTGAAGTCCAGCCTGGGTGACAGAGCGAGACTCCGTCTCAAAACAAAACAAAACAAAGCAAACAGACAAACAAAAAAAATAGACAGCTGGGCGCAGTGGCTCACCCCTGTAATTCCAACACTTTGGGAAGCCGAGGTCGGCAGATAACTGAGGGTTGAGAGTTCGAAACCAGCCTGGCCAACATGGTGAAACCTCGTCTCTACTAAAACTACAAAAAATCAGCCAGGCATGGTGGCGCATGCCTGTAATCCCAGCTACTTGGGAGGCTGAGGCAGGAGAATAACTTGAACCAGGGAGGCAGAGGTTGCAGTGAGTGGAGACTATGCCATTGCACTCCAGCCTGGGCAACAGAGTGAGGCTCCATCTCAAAATAATAATAATAAACAATAAATAATAAATAATAAAATAAAAATTATAGGGCAGGGTGTGGAGGCTCACACCTGTAATCCCAGCACTTTAGGAGGCTGAGGTAGGTGGATCACCTGAGGTCAGGAGTTCAAGACCAGCCTGGCCAACACGGTGAAAAAATGCAAAACTAGCCAAGCATGGTGGGGTGTGCCTGTAGTCTCAGCTACTTAGGAGGCTGAGGTGGGAGGATTGCTTGAGCCTGGGAGGTGGAGGTTGCCGTGGGCTGATATCGCACCACTGTACTCCAACCTGGGTGACAGAGTGAGACTTTGTCTCGAAAAATAAAAATAAAAGTTAAATAAAAATAAAAATAGCTAAGATGGCAAATTTTATGTTATATGTATTTTACCACAATTTCTTTTCTCTTTTTTTTTTTTTTTTTTTTTTAAGACAGAGTCTCGCTCTGTCGCTCAGGCTGGAGTGCAGTGGTGCAATCTCGGCTCACTGCAACCTCCATCTCCCAAGTTCAAGCGATTCTCCCACCTCAGTCTGCCAAGCGGCTGGGATTACGGGCATCCACCATCATGCCTGGCTAATTTTTGTATTTTTAGTAGAGACAGGTTTTCACCATGTTGGCCAGGCTGGTCTTGAACTCCGGACCTCAGGTGATCCACCTGCCTCAGCCTCCCAAAGTGCTGGGATTACATGCATGAGCCACTATGCCCGGCCTGGGAATAATTTCATTATTACGGTGAATCGTGAGAGTCATGGATTATAACCTATTGCATTCACGAGTCTGTGCAGACATAAATAAATCACTTGCCCAAGATCACAGTGGGATAAGGTAGCACTGGGGACGAAGGACGCTCACTCTCATTTTCCTTTAGCGCTTCTTTCCCCCTAGATACTGTGAGTGGGAAGGACATGACACACAGAGCAAGCTGGATGCCCAGAAAATTCCTAGAGAGAGCGTCCAGGACATATGGACTTTTGAGATCTGTCCAGTGTCATGTCCTGTTTCAAATCACGCTGGGGGAAGGGAAGGGGCAGGAGGTACAGTGAGGGAGAGGGTGTGGGGGTGAGAGAGGCCAGAGAGCTGGGAGGAGGCTGGTCCATCAGCTGTGGCTGCCAATGATGCCGAGGGACTGGTCGGGGGAGTACGGGCAAGGGGCCTCCTGGAGAGCGAGGTGCCCACATCTGGTTCACATTGAAGGGTAAAAACAAACAGGTTTGTAAGCTGGAAGGAGCCCAGCAGCCTGAGCCAAGCTGTGCTGCTCGGACACTAGGGCACAGCATCCCCTCTTCTAC
>NW_020258603.1:0-6066 GCF_003255815.1 Theropithecus gelada | reverse complement strand
CCTTTCTTGTTTTTAGTCTGGGGATATTTTGTTTTTCACCATAAACAACAATGGGCTCACAAATATTCTATCATAGATCATACCAAATGAGGTTTTCCAATCTACTGCATCAAAAGATAGATTTATCTCTGGGAAATGGATCCACACATCACAAACTAGTTTGATAGATAGCTTCTTCATAGTTTTTATCCTGGGATATTCTGTTCTTCCCCTTAAGCCACATTGGACTCCTAATGTCCCTTCACAGATTCTACATAAAGGGAGTCTCCAACCTGCTGAATCAAAAGAAAAATTGAACTCTGTGAGATGAATCCACACATCAGAAAGTAGTTTCAAATAGAGTTTCTTTCTAGTTTTTATGTGGAGATATTCGTCTTTTTCCCATAGCCCTCAATGGGCTCCCAGATATCCCTTTGCAGATTCTAAGAAAGAGGTTTTCCAAGCTGCTTCCCATATGTCCCTTCACAGACTGTACAAGCTGCTTAATCAAAAGAAAGGCTTAACTCTGAGATGAATCCAGATGCCAGAAAGCAGTTTCACAGATAGTTTTTTCTAGTTTTAATCTGGGGATATTTGTTTTTTCCCCATAGACTTCAATGTGCTCCCAGATGTCTCTTCACAGATTCTACAAAAAGAGTGTTTCCAACCTGCTGAATCAAAGGAAAGGTTGGACTCCGTGAGTTGAATCCACACATTAAAAAAAACAGTTCACAGATAGCTTCTTTCTAGCTTTTGTCTGGGGATATTGAGTTTTTCCCCTTAGGCACGCATGAGCTTTCAAACGTCTCTTCACAGATTCTTCAAAAAGAGTGTATCCAATCTGCTGAATCAAAAGAAATGTTTCACAATGTGAGATGAATCCACACATCACCAAGCAGTTTCACAAATAGCTTCTACCTAGTTTTATTTGGAAATAATCAGTTTTTCCCCAAAGAAATCAATGGGCTCCAAAATGTCCCTTGGCAGTTTTTACAAAAAGAGTGTTTCCAACCTGCTGAATCAAAGGAAAGGCTGAACTCTGTGAGATGAATCCTCACATCACCAAGCAGTTTCACATATATATTCTTTCTAGTTTTTATCTGGGGATATTCAGTTTTTCCCCAATGGTATCAAAGGGCTCCCAAATGTCCCTTGGCATATTCTACAAAAACAGTGCTTTAAACCTGCTGAATCATAAAAGGGTTTAACTCTGTGAGATAAATCCATACATCACAAAGCAGTTTCACAGATAGCTTCTTTCTAGTTTTTGTCTCAGAACATTCGGTTTTTCTATATAAGCCTCAATGGGATCCCAAATGTCCCTTCACAGACTGTACAAAAAGTGTTTCTAACCTGTTGAATAAAAAGAAAATTTTAACCCTGTGAGATGAATCCATGCAATACCAAGCAGTTTCACAGAAAGCCTCTTTCTGGTTTTTATCTAGGGATACTCTGTTTTATCCCATAGGCCTGAATGGGATCTCAAATGTCCCTTCATAGATTCTACAAAAAGAGTGTTTCCAACATGCTGAATCAAAAGACAGATTTAACTCTGTGAGGTTAATCCACAAGTCACAAAGCAGTTTCACAGCTAGCTCCTTTCTAGTTTTTCTCTGAGGATAATCTGTTTTTCCCCATAGGCCTCAATGTTCTCCACAATGTCCCATCACAAATTAGACAAAAACAGTGTTTCCAACCTTCTGAATCAAAAGACAGTTTTAACGCAATGTGATGAATCCACACATCACCAAGCTGTTTCAGAGACAGCTTCTTTCTGGGTTTTGTTGGAGAATATTCAGTTTTTCCCCATAGGCCCCAATTGGCTCCCAAATGTCCCTTTGCGTATTCTATAAAATGACGGTTTCCAACCTAGTGAATCAAAAGACAGTTTTAACTTTTTGAGATGAATCCACACATCACCAAGCAGTTTCAAAGATAGCTTCTTTCTAGTTTTGATCTGGGGAGACTCAGATTTCCCCATAGACCTCAATGGACTCCAAAATGTCCCTTCACGGATTCTACAAAAAGTGAATTTCCAACCTGATGAATCAAAAGAAATGTTTAACTCTGTGACATAAATCCAGAAATTACCAAGCAGATTCACATGTATCTTCTGTCTAGTTTTTATATGGGAATATTCGTTTTTTTGTTGTTGTTGTTTCTTCAAAAGACTCAATGGTTTCCCAAATGTCCTTTTGCAAATTCTACAAACAGAGTGTTTCCAAACTGCTAAATCAAAAGACAGGTTTAACTCAGTGAGATGAATCCACACATCAGCAAACTGTATCACAGATAGCTTCTTTCTAGTTTTTCTCTGGGAACATTCTCTTTTTCACTGTAGGTCTTAAAGTTCTATCAAATATCCCTTCACAGATTCTACAAAATGACTGTTTTCCACCCACTGAAACAAAATGAGGTTTAACTCTGTGAGAACAATTCACACAACACCAAGCAGTTTCACAGATAGCTTCTTTATAGTTTTTATTTGGGGATATTTGGTTTTATGCACAGGCTTCAGTGGGCTCCAACATGTGACTTTGCAAATTTGACAAAAAAAAATTGCTTCCAACCTGCTGAATCAAAAGAAAATTTTACTCTGTCAGATGAATTTACACATCGCCAAGCAGTTTCACAGATAGATTCTTTCTAGTTTTTCTCCAGGGATATTCCATTTTTCCCCATAAGCCTCAATGGATTCCAATATGTACGTTCAAGCTTCTACAAAAAGAATATGCTCAAGTTTCTACAAAAAGAGGGGTTCCTACTTGCTGAATCAAAAGAAAGTTTTAACTGTAAGATGAATCCACACATGACCAAGTATTTTTACAGATAGCTTCCTTCTAGTTTTTATCTGCAGATATTATATTTTTCCCTGTAGGCCCCAATGGGTTCACACATGTTCCTTCATAGATACTTTAAAAAAAGTATTTCAAACCTTCTCCATCAAAAAAAATAGTTTGACACTGTGAGATGAATCCACACATAGCCAAGCAGTTTCACAGATAGCTTCTTTCCAGTTTTTATATGGGGATATTTTGTTTCACCCCATAGGCCTCAATGGGACCTAAAATGTCTCTTTACAAATTCTACAAATAGAGTGTTTCCAACCTGCTGAATGAAAAGAAAGTTTTAACCTTGTGAGATGAATCCAAACATCACCAAGCAGTTTCACAGACAGCTTCTTTCTAGTTTTTATCTGGGGATATTCTGTTTTTCCCCACAGGCCTCAATGGGCTCCCAACTGCCCCTTAGCAGATTATACAAAAAGAGTGATTCCAAACTGTTGAATCCAAGGAAATATTTAACTCTGTGAGATGAATCCGAACATCACCAAGCGGTTTCACAGATAGCTTCTTTCTAGTTTTTATCTGGTGGTATTTGCTTTCTCCACATAGGCCTTGAAAAGTCCCTTCTCAGATCCTACAAAAAGAGTGCTTTCAGACTGCTTAATCAAAAGAAAGGTTGAAGTCTATGAGATGAATCCACACATCACAAAGCAGTTTCACAGATATTTCCTTCCTCATTTTTATCTGGGAATATTCCGTTTTTTCCCATAAACCTCAGTGGGCTCCCAAATGACCCTTTGCAGATTCTACAAACAGAGTGTTTTCAACCTGATGAATCAGAAGAAAGTGTAATTCTGTAAGATGAATCCACACATCACCAAGCAGTTTCACAGGTAGCTTCTTTCTAGTTTTCATCTGGGGATATTCTGTTGTTTTCCATAGGCCTGAATGGGCTCTCAAATGTCCCTTCGCAGATTCTACAAAAACAGTGTCTCCCACCTGCTGAATCAAAAGAGAGTTTTAACTCTGTGAAGCCACACATCACAAAGCAGTTTAACAGATAGCATCCTTCTAGTTTTTATCTGTAGATATTCAGTTTCTCTGCACAGAACACAAAGAGCTCTCAAATGTGCTTTTGCAGATTCTACAGAAACAGTGTATCAAGCCCATTGAATCAAAGGAAAGGTTTAAATTAGTGAGAGGAATCCACATATCTCAAAGCAGTTTCACAGATAGCTTATTCCTGTTTTTATCTGTGGATATTTCATTTTTCCCCTTAGGACTCAATGGGCTCCCAAATGTCTCCTCGCAGAATCTACAAAAAACGTTTTTCCAACCTGCTTAATCAAAAGAAAAGTTAAACACTGTGAGATGAAACAACACATCCCAAAGTAGTTTCACAGATGGCATCTTCCTACTCTTTATCTAAGGCCATTTTGTTTTCCCCATATACCTCAATCAGCTTTGAAATATTTCTTTACAGATTCTACAAAAAGAGTGTTTCCAAGCTTCTGAATCAAAAGAAAGGTCTAACTGTATGAGATAAATCAACACTTAAAAAACCGGTTTTACAGAATGCTTCTATCTAGTTTCTAGCTGGGGATAATTGGTGTTTCCCAATAGGTTTCAATGGGCTCCCTAATGTCCCCTCGTGGATACTTCAAAAAGAGTGTTTCCAACCTGTTGGCTCCCAAATATTCCTTCACAGATTCTACAAAATAAAAGTATTTTCAAAAGAAAAAGTATTAATCAAAAGAAAGGTTTAACTCTGTGAGATGAATCCACACAGCACAAAGCAGTTTCACAAATATCTTCTTTCTAGTTTTTAATCTTGTGATATTCGTTTTCTTTTCCTCAGGCCTCATGGACTGTCAATTGTCTCTGCACAGATTCTACAAAAAAGAGGGTTTCCATCCTGCCGAATTAAAAGAAAGTTTAGCTCTGTAAGATGAATCCACATATCACAAAGCAGTTTCACAGATAGCTTCTTTCCAGTTTTTATCTGGGGATATTCCATTTCATAGGCCACAGTGGGTTCTCAAATGTCCCTTTGCAGATTCTGCAAAAAAGAGTTTCCAACCTGTTGTATCAAAATCATCAAATCTATGAGACAAATGCACACATCTCAAAGCAGTTTCACAGATAGTTTCTTTCTACTTTTCCTCTGGGGATATTCAGTTTTTCTGCAAAGACCTCAATGAAGTTTCAAGTATCCTTTTGCAGATTCCACAAATAGAGTGTTTCCAACCCACTGAATAAAAATAAATATTTCACTCAGAGATGAATCCACAAATCACAAATCAGTTCCCAGATAGTTTCTTTGTAGTTTTTATCTGGGGATATTTGGGTTTTCCTTATGGGCCTCAATGGGCTTCAAAATGTCCCTTCGCAGATTCTACACAATGAGTGTTAACAACTCTCAGCATCAAAAGAAAGGCTTAACTCTGTGAGGTTAATCCCCACATCAACAAGTAGTTTCACAGATAGCTTCTTTATACTTTTTATCTGGAAATATATGGTTTTTCCCCATAAGCTTCAATTGGCTCCCAAATATTTCTTCACTGATTCTACCAAAAAAAAAAAAAAAAAAAAAAAAAAAAAAAGTATTTTCAATGTGCCGAACCAAAAGAAAGGTTTGACTCTGTGAAATGCATTCACACATCAAAAAGCAGATTTACATATAGCTTCCTTTTAATTTTTATCTGAGTATATTCAGTTTTTCCTCATAGGACTCAATGAACTCCTATATGTCCCATTGCAGATTCTATGAAAAGAGTGTTTAAAACCTGCTGAATCAAAAGAAATATTGGTCTCTGATGGAAGAATCCACACAACACAAAGCAGTATCACACATAGCTTCTTTCTAGTTTTTATGTGGGGATATTGAGTTTTGTCTCAGGGACATCCATGGACTTTCACATGTCCCTCTGCAGGTTCTACAAAAAAAGTGTTCCCAACCTGCTGAATCAAAAGAAAATTTTATCTCTGTGAGATGAATCTGCACATCAAAAACAGTTTCACAGATAGTTTCTTTCTACTTTTTATCTGGCGAAATTTGATTTTTCCCCATAGACCCCCATGGGCTTCCAAATGTCCCTTCACAGATTCTACACAGAGTGTTTTTAACATGTGGAATAAAAAAAAAAAAAGGTTTAACTCTGTGAGGTGAATCCACACATCACAAAGCAGTTTCATAGATAGCTTCTTTCAGTTTTTCCCCATAAGTCTCAACCAGTTCCCAAATATTTCTTCGCAGATTCTACAAACAGAGGGTATTCAACCTGCTGAATCACAAGAAAGG
>NW_020258602.1:0-6068 GCF_003255815.1 Theropithecus gelada | reverse complement strand
GAAAAAGAATAGAACTCAACCCTTACCTAACATCACATACAAAAATTAACTCAAAATGGATTAAAGACCTAAATATAAGACCTCAAACTATAAAACTCTTAGAAGAAAACATAAACAAAAACTTAAGAACACTGGATTTGGCAATAATTTCTTGGATATGACCCAAAGGCAAAAGCAGCAAAAGAAAAAACAGACAAATTGAGCATCATTAGATCAAAAACATTTTGTGAAACAAAAGGTAATATTGGGTTCTGGTGTTCAAGATGGCTGACTAGAAGCAGTTAGTGGGTGCCTCTCATGGAAGAGAATCAAAATAGTCAATAAATACTAACGCTTCAAGTGGATCAAGTATATTTGAATTCATTAGAGAAGTGATAGGATTTATGGAAAGCAGAGGAGAGTGAAGCCAGGCAGCCTATAGAGCTGGCACCACAGCGGAACTGGGAGAGGCTCCTTAATGTGGGCAAGGGGTGACTGAGTGAGAGACTCCCAGGGTTCCACACTTTCACCATGGACCTTTACAATCCTAGTTATAAGGGAGCCTCTTTGACCCCCTTGGGCTTCCAGGTGAACACAGAGAGCTGCCTGAAGATTGTGTAGAGGCACTGCTCAAGACCAAGTGGAATACCACAGGCTTTTAATTCCCAAACATCCTGGTGTCAGCTGTTGCCACCTGATAAGGGCAGAGTGGGGAGGACAGGCACTTTCACACATCCCAAAGACATATTGCAGACATGGTAGGAAGGAGTGGACAGACTACACTGCACAACTCCCTGCTTCCACTGTTGACTGCTAAACAGGGCCCACCCACCTCAGCATTAGGCTCCCAGCACAGCTGCCTTGTTCCCACATGAGCACTATGGCTGCAGCTCCTTACAGTCTGACGTCCAGGCTGTAAGGACACCAGTAAGCCCTTCAGCTCCCCAAAAAGTCACTGCCACTACTACTACTGCCTCTGCTGTCCTTGGGCCAGGGAGTGAGCAGAGAGTCAGGGCACATTCATGCACTCCCAGCAATGAAATGCACTGTTGCTTCTGTGGGAGGGAAATGTCAGTCTATTGGTCCAATTGAGTGGGGCATGACTTCCCCAGTGAAAAGCCCACAGCATAACCACCCTGCTACAACTTGACCATTTCAGCTGCAGCCTGGAGTACTTCTGACAGCCCTCCTACCACAGGCTTGTGATCTGCCCTCAGGCTCCTACCACCTAAGCATTCTGCCTGCTCCCACCTTACAGTTCTTCGAGTGACCCTAGAGAACAGTGTTCCCTGCTGTAACACAGCTAGCACATGAATTCTTGGCCCCAGAGAGCAAGTCTGGTGTTGTGGTCCTGGTCCAGCCCTTTCAGGACATGTCTGGGCCATGCTATAGATCATCTAGGGGTCTGGGAATTGGAGAATTGCCTCGTCCGGTCCAACACTACTGGCATCTGACCACTGCTCCCAGGGGCTGAGGTTGGGCTGACCCAAGTAACCACTACCACCACAACTGACATGACTTGTATGGAAGCTCAAGGTGTGGACTATATGAAAGTTCAATGAAATGAAAGAGAAAGTTGAAAACCAACACAAAGACACCACAAGAGCAATCCAGGAAATGAAATAAGGGATATATATTTAAAACAAACAAACAAACAGAACTAGTAGAAATAAAAAATTCACTAAAGAAATTTCAAAATACAGTTGAAGTTTTAACAATCTACTAGACAAATCGGAAGAAAGAATTTCAGAACTTGAAGGTCAACCTTTCAAATTAACCCAGTCAGACAAGAATGTAGAAAAAATAATTTTTAGAAAGGACTTTGATAAATATGGCATTCTGTAAAACAACAAAACCTACTACTTGTAGGCATTCCTGAGAGAGAAAAAAAAGTAGTAAATCTAAAAAACATATTCGAGAGAATAATGCAGGAAAATTTCCCTGATCTTGTTAGAGATGTAGACATTCAGATCCAAGATATGCAGAGAATGCCTGAAAGATACTGTACAAGATAAATATTACCAAGTTATATAGTCATCAGACTATCCAAGGTCAACATGAAAGAACAAATCTTAAAAGCAGTTAGAGAGTAGTGTCACATCACCTATAAAAGGAATCCCATGAGACTAACAGCAAACTTCTCAGCAGAACCATTATAAGGCAGAAAAGAGTACAGGCCTATTTTCGGCCTCCATAAAGAAAATAATGCCAGCCAAGAATTTCATTTGCTCCCAAATTAAGCTTCATAAATGAAGGAAAGAAAGTTAAGTCTTTCCCAGACAAGCAAACACTAAGGGAATTTATCACTATTAGATCAACCCTATAAGAAACACTCAAAGGAGTTCTAAACATGGAAATGGATGGATGATACTCACCATCATAAAAGGGCATGTAAGCACAAATATCACAGATCCCAAAAAGTAATTACACAAATGAAACTTCAAGGCAACTAGCTAACAACACTATGACTGGAAAAATTCTCACATATCAATATTAACCTTGAATGTAAATGGCGTAAATGCACTATTTAGAAGAAAGAGTGGCTACAGGGTAAAAACAAACCAACCAACAACAAAAAAAAACCAAGACCCAAACATCTGCTGCATACAACAGACCCACCTAATTGCTAAAGACACATACTGACTCAATTTAGGACTTAAACTGGACTACAGACCAAGTGGACACAATGGACATTTACAGAATATTCTACCCAACAAAGGCAGAATATACATTCTTTTCATATATGCATAGAACATTCTCCAGAAATTACCATATGCTTGGCCATAAAACAAGTCTCAAAAACATCAAATTCATATGAAATGTATTCTCAGACTACAGTTGAATAAAATTGGAAATCAATTCCAAGAGGAGCTCTCAAAACTACAAAAATGCATGAAAACTAAACAATTTGCTCCTGAATGGCTTTTGGGTAAATAAATAAATTAAAGCAGATATCAGAAAAATTTTTCAAAACAAATGAAAATAGACAAACTATAAACAAAAACCTCTGGAATAAAACAAAAGTGCTGCTAAGCGAAAAGTTTACTGCATTAACTGCCTACATAAAAAAGAAAGATCTAAAATTAACAACCTAATATCACACCTTAAGAAACTGGAAAAACAAGAACAAATTAAACACAAGGCTAGCATAAGAAAATAAATAACAAAGATTAGAGGAGAACTGATTGAGATTGAGACCAAAAAAAATTATAAAAAGTACCAATGAAAGAAAAAGTTGGTTCTTTGAAATGATAAACAAAATTGATAGACCACTACCTAGTTTAACGAAGAAAAAAGAAGATTCTAACAAGTACAATTAGAAATTTTAAAGGTGATATTAACAACTCATATCACAGAAATACAAAAGATCATCAGAGACTGCTATGAACACCCCTATTTGCACAAACTAGAAAACCTAAAGGAAATGGATAAATTTCTAAAAACATACAGCTAGCCAAGATTGAACCAAGAAGAAATAGAAACCCTTAACAGACCAAAAATGAGTAATAAAATTGAACTGGTAATAAAAAAAATCTTCCAACAAAAGGAATCCCAGGACTAGAAGGATTCATAACTGAATGTTATCAAACATAAAAGGAAGAGCTATTTCAAAATATCAAGGGGGAAGGATTCCTCCCTAGCTCATTCTAAGAAATCAATATCACCCTGATTCCAAAATCAGACAACAAAAAAGAGAACTACAGGCCAACATCCACGATGAACCTAGATGTAAAACTCCTCAACAAAATACTAGCGAACAGAATCCAACAGCACATAAGAATTAATTTGCCATGGTCAAGTGGGTTTTATTCCATGCATGCAAGATTGGTTCAACATATGCAAATCAATAAATGTGATTCATGACATGAACAGAATTAAAAAATATATATGATCATCTCAATAGATGCAGAAGAAGCATCCAATAAAATCCAACATCCCTTCATGATTTAAAAAACCCACAAAAAAACAGGCATCAAAGGAAAATACCTCAAAATAATAAGAGCCATCCATGGCAGATACACAGCCAACATCATATTGAATGGAGAAAAGTTGAAAGCACTCCCCCTAAGAACTGGCACACGACAAACATGTCCACTCTCCTCATTCCTATTCAACATAGTATTGGAAGTTCTAGCCAAAGTGATCAGGCAAGAGAAGGAAATAAAATGCATTCAAATTGGAAAAGAGGAAGTCAAATTATCTCTGGTCCTTATGACATGATTGTATACCTAGACAACCCTAAGATTCCTCCAAAAGACTCCTAAAGTCAATAAATGATGTCAGTAAAGTTTCATGATACAAAAATCAATGTGCATAACTCAGTAACATTTCTACACACAACGTTCAAGCTGAGAGCAAAACCAAGAACTCAATCCTATTTACAGTAGCCAGAAAAAAAATACTTTAGAATACATTTAACCAACTAGGTGAAAGATCTATACAAGGAGAACTAAAAACACTGGTGAAGGAAATCATAGATGACACAAATGAAAATATCCCATGCTCATGGATTGAAAGCATCAATATTGTTAAAATGATTATACTGCCCAAGGCAACCTACAGATTCAACACAGTTCCTATCCAATTACTAATGTCATTTTTCACAGAATTAGAAAATCAATCCTAAAATTCCCATGGAAGCAAAAAAGAGCCAGAATAGCCAAAGCAATCCTCAGCGAAAAGAAGAAATCTGGAGGCATCATATTACTTGAATTCAATTCATACTACAAGGCTATAGCAGGTGTAAAAGCATGGTACTGACACAAAAATATACATGTAGATCAATGGAAAAGGATATAGAACCCAGAAATAAAGTCACATACCTACAACGGATTGATTTTTGACAAAAAGGTCAAAAATAAAAAACAGCAAAATGAAAACTTATTTGATAAATGGTGCTGGGAAAGTTGGCTAGCCATATGCAAATACATGAAACTGGACCCCTATCGCTCATCATATATAAAAATCAACTTAAGATTGATTAAAGACTTAAATGTATGACCTAAAACTGTAAAAATCTTCAAAGAAAACCTAGAAAAAAGTCTTCTGGACATTGACCTAGGCAAAGAATTTATGATGAAGACCCTAAAAGTAAATGCAACAAAACCAAAAATAGACAAATGACACTCAATTCAACTGAAAAACTTCGCCACAGAAAAAGAAATAATCACCAGAGTAAGTACATAACCTAGAGAATGAGAGAAAATATTTGCAAATTATGCCTCCAACAAAGGACTAATCTAGAATCTACAAAAAACTCAACATATCAACAAGAAAAAAATAAACAATCCCATTAAAAACTGGGAAAAAGACATGAGCATACATTTCTCAAAAGAAAACACACAAGCAGCCAACAAACACATGAAAAGAATGCTCAACATCACTTAATCAGAGGGCGACAAATTAAAACCATACTGAGGTATCATCTTGCAACAGTCAGAATGGCTACCATTAAAAAGTCAACAAGCAACAGATGTTGGCATGGATGTGGAGAAAAGGGAATGCTTACGCCCTGTTGGTGGGAATGTCAGTTAATTAAACCTCTATGGAAAACAGTATGAAGATACCTCAAAGAACTAAAAATAGAATTACCATCCAACCCAGCAATTCCACTACTTGGTATCTACCTAAGGGAAAATGAATCATTATAGAAAAAAAAAACAAAAAACAAAAAACCTTCACCCGTATATTTATCACAGCACTATTCACAATAGCAAAGTCATGGAACCAACCTAAGTGCTCATTAATGGTTGATTAGATAAAGAAAATGTGGTATATATACACACCATGGAATATTATGTAGCCATAAATAAAACAATAAAATTGTTCGCTTTGAGGCAACATAGATGGAGATGGAGACCTAAGTAAAATATCTCAGAACAAAAAATCAAATGCTGCACATTTTCACTTATAAATGGGAGCTGAACAATGGCTAAACATGGACATACATACAAAAATTTAAAAGTTAATATGAACTGAATTCTAGAAAACCCACAGAATGGGAGAAAACATTTGCACATATTATATCTGATAAGTGATTAATGATGAGAATATATAGAGAACTCCTAAAACTCAACAAAATAAACAAC
>NW_020258601.1:0-6069 GCF_003255815.1 Theropithecus gelada | reverse complement strand
CCTGGCCACAGCATTTCCATTTCCCATCTTGGAGGACTCTATGGGTAAGTCCCTCAAATTGCCAACTGCTAATGTGAACTCTTCCACTCACAGGGTGACAGATGGAACAAAAGGCAACACGCTAATCGGCGCATGGCCTTGGTGACAGGTCACCCAGGGATGATGAAACACACAACACAGCCTGGCTCTGGGTTCCGACTGTTCCGATCCACATATGTGTATTGTTACAGGTACAAGGGTGTGGTTTCTAGCATCTGTTTTGTTTCAAAACAGGATCATTCCCTCCACACTATTCTTTTCTATTTATAAACACAAGTTATAGGAGAAAAGGGACCTGCCCCGTCCTATATAGTTGACAGTGTGGACACACAAAGTGAACATTTGAGAATAAAAAGTTCCTTCTATTTGTTATTGTGACATGGGTAACGTGCTGTTGTAAAAAATATTTGGAGGCGGCACATCTCACATGTGTCCGTGAAAATTCAATCATCATGCTGGTGAACTACAGAAGGATCTGCCATTGCATTCATTAGAAAAGCCATGCTTCTGTATCTCTGCTGTTACTGAGTCACCAGATTTTGTAGGTGTGCTACTTCAACAATTTCTTAAGATTGAATAAAAAACACATGGTGGAAATTCAATTTAAGAAATTCAGGCCGGGCATGGTGGCTCATGCCTCTAATCCCAGCACTTTGGGAGGCCGAGGCGGGCGGATCATGAGGTCAGGAGATCGAGACCATCCTGGCTAACACGGTGAAACCCCATCTCTACTAAAAAAACAAAAAATTAGCTGGGTGTAGTGGCGGGTGCCTGTAGTCCCAGTTACTCAGGATGCTGAGGCAGAAGAATGGCGTGAACCCGGGAGGCGGAGTTGCAGTGGGCTGAGATCGCGCCACTGTGCTCCAGCCTGGGCGACAGAGCGAGACTCTGCCTCAAAAAAAAAAAAAAACAAAAAGAAAAACAAAAAAAAACCCAATTCAGTGTCCCTCACTAAGAAACACTGTGAAACTATAGAAATGGTTCTCTTATGACCCATGTATATTACCTTTTGTCTGCAAGCTTCTAAGTCTATGTACTTAGTTGTGTCTCAGTCTCTGTGAGTTCATCGAGTAATTTCACATGGATGCAGAGAGTGGGATGATAGATAATGGAGACTCTGAAGGGTGAGGGGGTGGGAGGGAAGGGATGATGGGAAATTGGTTAATAAATTCAATGTTTATTACTCCGGTGATGGATACCCTAAATGCCCCGACTTGACCACTGCACATATCTATGAGTGTATCCAAATTCCACATGTATTCCATAAATTTGTACAAATAAAAAATAAATCACATTTTATTGATAAATAAAATACTGTTTATAAATTTTATCATTTGTAATAAATAAAATATTTTATAACAACGCATTTTATGTAAAATAAATTATTCTCTATAAATTATCATTTGTTTATTTGTATAAATAAATGGCACTCACACAATGTCCATCTTGGGAGGATGATGGACCCTGGCTCCAGGAATATTTCCTCTGAGTCCTGCATTCCCCTCTTGGACCCAAAGCGAGTGGATCCCAGTCTGGAGGAGGAAGAGCTGGTGGACAACCCTGGAGTTCTGTGACCAGCAGAACCCTCGACAGGGTACCAGGAGGCCGTAGAGTTGAGGTTTCCTCTCTTTGTGCCCAGAGAGAAGCAGGGTTGCTAGTGTCAGAGCCTGGCCTGGACTTGTGCCTAGGGTCTGCCTTGCTTTCGGTGGCCCTGAGCCCCCAAGTTAGAATTACAGGCTTCTCCTTGGGTGACTCTCCAGGGATGTGACTCAAAGGAGGGACAACAGTGCCTCCAAAGAGACAATTGGTCCTGGTCCCTGGGTCACCACGGGGTCCTCCGTCTAGAGGAGCCCCACCTGTTCAGGCGGAAGCTTCCCCCATAGGGTGTGTGGTGCTCAGACCTCTCTCCTTCCGGCTGTGCTGCTGACTGACACAAAGTTGGAATTCATATCTGGGGTCGCTAGTCTGCTCCCAGAGCCCATGGGTGCCGCTGAAACTGCCAACCTCAAGGAACTGGGCTTGTGCTGCCCAACGTGGAGCAGGGCTGCTCAATGTGGGGCCGAACACTGTTCCCAGTGCTGGAGGCGTAGGAGGCAGCTGCAGAGCCAGAGGCAGTGGGGGAACCAGGGGGATGAAGGAGGGACAACAAAGAACATCTGGGCGCTTGCTAGTGGGGGTGACCAAGATGGAATTTGTAGATGATGAACCTCCAAAGCTGAGTGTGTTTCAGGCTGCCCTGGCAGGTGGACCCTGGAGCACAGGTTAGGGCTGGAGCTGGAGCTGGGCTACCAAATGTCCAAACAGCAGTCAGAGGTGGGGGGTGCATGCTGCTGTCCATCAAGGACTCCCAGGATGGGCTGAGTGGTGGCTGAAGGGTTCCTGGGAAGTTTAATAGTTGGGGCGCAGCTGCAAGACCTCAGTGCAGAAGGCTCGTGGTGTCCCTGGTGGAGGCCTTGCTGCCACTGGGGTACGTCTGAAGGGCCTGCGCAGATGGGGAGAAGCTCACACTGGGGCCAACGCAAGGCCTTGCAAGGAAAGGCTGGGAAAGGGGAGTGGTGTCCATGCGGGTGACCTCAAAGTCAGGGGCTGGCAGTCAATGTATATTGTTCAGTGAGATAAGTCAGTCTGAAAAAGCTGCCTTCTCCACGACTCTTAGTGCATAATACTCTGAGAAAGAAAACTAGAGACAGTAAATAGGACAGTTTTCTCTTAAAAAGGGGACACTGATCCAACTAGAATCGTGATGATTGAATGAACTCCGCTGACTTTCCACAGTACCTTCCATTGATTGCTTATCTGGATGAACTCGGCTGTGTGGCCAGTTTTGGACTTTTCTGACCCACTGCGTTGGTCCAGCAATAGAATAGACTGTGCTGACGTTTCAGGTACTACTCTCTGATCTTGGATGGAACATGCTCCCAAATGTATTACAAGAAAGACAACTATTGATATCTTGCTGCCAGAATGCCATAGATAAATTCTTAGTAATTTAGTTAGAGTTCAAACTTTGGAGCCCCTGTTGAAACAACTCCACAGGAAACCACCTGAATCTGAGTTGGGCTCTAGGAAGAGCTTGCAGTTCGGGTTGCACTGAAAACCCAGCAGACTGATGTGTGGGCAAATACCTGCCTTTATATGAGGCTTTAGAGAGAGGCAGCATATCCTAGTGAGCAAGAGCACAGTGCCTGGAGCCTCACTGGCTGGGTTCAAATCCCACTGAGGAGCTCTACGTACCTGGCCATGTTGTATAGACCTCTCTATGCCTCAGTGCCTGGTTTTCAGAGGTTCAAAAGTTAATATGGTCTCTGTTATGCTTTAAGGCTAAACATGATTGAATTCAGATAAAGTCTTAAATAGACTAGTTCCTTTTAAGTACACTAAAGTATCCACTCATTAAATGTTCCAAAGAACAAGCCAGACTCTTGGTAGTGGTTGAATGCAGACAAAGAATTGGCATGGCTTTAGGGAAGTGAAAGACAGAGACTCACTTCATTCTTTACCTGGGGTGATCCTTTCCCTCTCATTGAACATATCTGGGCTGGGTGCACGTGGTTCATACCTGTAACATTTTGGAAGTTGTGGTTGATCCCAGAGGACCTCACATCTAACACAGTCTCCTTCAGGTTTCCACACCTGACCCAAAATATGAGTTTCCTCCAAACCAAGCCTCTGTAAAGCATAAGTTCAATGGTGTGCCCTCCTCCACCAGCATCTTCGCACTGGCGAGGGGCTTGTGGTGAGCCTCCATGGCCTGTTGACTACTCCAAGTGCCCAGGGGTCAGCTTCGCTCCCCAGCTCCCTTGGCTCCCTTCCATTGACCAGGCCTGGATGAGCAAGAATGGGAATTATCTAGGGATGTGGGCCTCTGAGTAGCTGCTTCAGTGCGAGAATGAGTGAAGACAGTGACCCCCACTGTCTCACTGACCGTAATTCTGATAGCAATGAGATCAGGGTGAACTTAGTCACTGCCTAAGAAGGGCAGTGACTGCACCTGCACAGAGTGAGCACCTTCCTGCTCACATCCTCCCTCACCAGGACTCAGTTTCTACAAACTCCTCATGCCTCCCTAGGCCCTGCAGGGGTGGGGGAAACTTCCTCTCCAAATTCTGGAGGAAAAAGCCATTATTTGCATATTTCAAGCTCATAGTTTTACAGTTCTGTCAACCTTAGCGAGAATTTGTCCTCATCCATTCTCTCCATCTGTAGGGGAAGCATTCTAATCAACTGGACTTTGGTTCTATGTTTGTGGGTCAGGAGTTGTGGTCATGGGCTGCAGTACCATATTTGGCCAGGATTGGGACTCATACATAGTGTGTCCGAAATTGGTGGGTTCTTGGTCTCGCTGACTTCAAGAATGAAGTCCCAGACCCTCGCGGTAAGTGTTACATTTTTTAAAGATGGTGTGTCTGGAGTTTGTTCCTTCTGATGTTCGGACGTGTTCGGAGTTTCTTCCTTCTGGTGGGTCCGTGGTCTCACTGGTTTCAGGAGTGAAGCCGCAGACCTTCACGGTGACTGTTACAGCTGTTAAGGCAGCGTGTCTGGAGCTGTTCATTCCTCCCGGTGGGTTCATGGTCTCGCTGGCCTCAGGAGTGAAGCTGCAGACCTTCGAGGTGTTACAGCTCATAAAGGCAGCATGGACCCAAAGACTTAGCAGCAGCAAGATTTATTGCAAAGAGCGAAAGGACAAAACTTCCACAGAGTGGAAGGGGATGGAAGCAGGTTGCTGGTGGCTGGCTCAGGCAGCCTGCTTTTATTCCCTTATCTGGCCCCACCCACATCCTGCTGATTGGTCCATTTTACAGAGAGCTGATTGGTTTGTTTTATAAACCTTGAGCTAGACACAGGGTGCTGATTGGTGTATTTGCAATCCCCTAGCTAGACACAGAGTGCTGATTGGTACATTTACAATCCTTTAGCTAGACACAGAGTGTTAGAAAAGTTCTCCAAGTCCCCACTAGGTTAGCTAGATACAGAGTACTGATTGGTATATTTACAAATCTTGAGCTAGATACGGAGTACTGATTGGTGTATTTACAATCCCTTAGCTAGACATAAAGGTTTTCCAAGTGCCCACTAGACCCAGGAGCCCGGTTGGCTTCACCTAGTGGATCTTGCACCAGGGCCGCAGGCAGAGCTGCCCACCAGTCCCTGGCCGTACACCCCTACTCTTCAGCCCTTAGGCAGTTGATGGGACTGGGCGACACGGAGCAGGGGGTGGCGCTCATCCAGGAGGTTCAGGCTGCCCGGGAGCCCATGGCGGGGGAGGGGCGGGGGTTCGGCCAGGGCGTGTTTCAGGTCCCGAGCCCTGCCCCGCGGGGAGGCAGCTGAGGCCCAGCGAGAATTCGAGTGCAGCACCAGCAGGCAGGCACTGCTGGGAAACCCAGCGCACCCTCTGCAGCTGCTGGCCCAGGTGCTAAGCCCTTCACGGCCGGGGGCCACCGGCGACGGTCTGCTGCTCCACCAAGTGCAGGACCCCCCGAGCCCACGCCCACCTGGAACACGCACTGGCCCGCGAGCGCTGCCTGCAGCCCTGGTTCCCGCAGGCGCCTCTCCCTCCACACCTCCTTGCAACCAGAGGGAGTCAGCTTCGGCCTCAGCCAGCCCAGAGAGGGGCTCCCACAGTGCTGTGGCAGGCTGAAGGGCTCCTCAGGCGCCGCCAGAGTGGGCGCCGAGGCCAAGAAGGCACTTAGAGCAAGGGCTGCTAGCATGTTGTCACCTCTCAATAGTATACTTGTCTCAGGTGATCGTGGGTCATGGGCTGAAGTACCATGTTTGGCCAGGATTGGGACTCATAGTATACCTGTCTCAGGTGATTGTAGGAAGAGTGCTAAAACAGATGACCCCAGTTGGAACCACAATTGGTATTTAGAAGCAGATGTTCTCTAATTGCAAGGAGAGGGGAGGAAGTGCTGTTATCTGAGGACACGGATGTGGGCAGCCCCAAAACAATGTATATCCAGACAGTTCCTCTAAGAGGGAACTGCCTGGCCACAGCATTTCCATTTCCCATCTTGGAGGACTCTATGGGTA
>NW_020258600.1:0-6069 GCF_003255815.1 Theropithecus gelada | reverse complement strand
CCTGGCCACAGCATTTCCATTTCCCATCTTGGAGGACTCTATGGGTAAGTCCCTCAAATTGCCAACTGCTAATGTGAACTCTTCCACTCACAGGGTGACAGATGGAACAAAAGGCAACACGCTAATCGGCGCATGGCCTTGGTGACAGGTCACCCAGGGATGATGAAACACACAACACAGCCTGGCTCTGGGTTCCGACTGTTCCGATCCACATATGTGTATTGTTACAGGTACAAGGGTGTGGTTTCTAGCATCTGTTTTGTTTCAAAACAGGATCATTCCCTCCACACTATTCTTTTCTATTTATAAACACAAGTTATAGGAGAAAAGGGACCTGCCCCGTCCTATATAGTTGACAGTGTGGACACACAAAGTGAACATTTGAGAATAAAAAGTTCCTTCTATTTGTTATTGTGACATGGGTAACGTGCTGTTGTAAAAAATATTTGGAGGCGGCACATCTCACATGTGTCCGTGAAAATTCAATCATCATGCTGGTGAACTACAGAAGGATCTGCCATTGCATTCATTAGAAAAGCCATGCTTCTGTATCTCTGCTGTTACTGAGTCACCAGATTTTGTAGGTGTGCTACTTCAACAATTTCTTAAGATTGAATAAAAAACACATGGTGGAAATTCAATTTAAGAAATTCAGGCCGGGCATGGTGGCTCATGCCTCTAATCCCAGCACTTTGGGAGGCCGAGGCGGGCGGATCATGAGGTCAGGAGATCGAGACCATCCTGGCTAACACGGTGAAACCCCATCTCTACTAAAAAAACAAAAAATTAGCTGGGTGTAGTGGCGGGTGCCTGTAGTCCCAGTTACTCAGGATGCTGAGGCAGAAGAATGGCGTGAACCCGGGAGGCGGAGTTGCAGTGGGCTGAGATCGCGCCACTGTGCTCCAGCCTGGGCGACAGAGCGAGACTCTGCCTCAAAAAAAAAAAAAAACAAAAAGAAAAACAAAAAAAAACCCAATTCAGTGTCCCTCACTAAGAAACACTGTGAAACTATAGAAATGGTTCTCTTATGACCCATGTATATTACCTTTTGTCTGCAAGCTTCTAAGTCTATGTACTTAGTTGTGTCTCAGTCTCTGTGAGTTCATCGAGTAATTTCACATGGATGCAGAGAGTGGGATGATAGATAATGGAGACTCTGAAGGGTGAGGGGGTGGGAGGGAAGGGATGATGGGAAATTGGTTAATAAATTCAATGTTTATTACTCCGGTGATGGATACCCTAAATGCCCCGACTTGACCACTGCACATATCTATGAGTGTATCCAAATTCCACATGTATTCCATAAATTTGTACAAATAAAAAATAAATCACATTTTATTGATAAATAAAATACTGTTTATAAATTTTATCATTTGTAATAAATAAAATATTTTATAACAACGCATTTTATGTAAAATAAATTATTCTCTATAAATTATCATTTGTTTATTTGTATAAATAAATGGCACTCACACAATGTCCATCTTGGGAGGATGATGGACCCTGACTCCAGGAATATTTCCTCTGAGTCCTGCATTCCCCTCTTGGACCCAAAGCGAGTGGATCCCAGTCTGGAGGAGGAAGAGCTGGTGGACAACCCTGGAGTTCTGTGACCAGCAGAACCCTCGACAGGGTACCAGGAGGCCGTAGAGTTGAGGTTTCCTCTCTTTGTGCCCAGAGAGAAGCAGGGTTGCTAGTGTCAGAGCCTGGCCTGGACTTGTGCCTAGGGTCTGCCTTGCTTTCGGTGGCCCTGAGCCCCCAAGTTAGAATTACAGGCTTCTCCTTGGGTGACTCTCCAGGGATGTGACTCAAAGGAGGGACAACAGTGCCTCCAAAGAGACAATTGGTCCTGGTCCCTGGGTCACCATGGGGTCCTCCGTCTAGAGGAGCCCCACCTGTTCAGGCGGAAGCTTCCCCCATAGGGTGTGTGGTGCTCAGACCTCTCTCCTTCCGGCTGTGCTGCTGACTGACACAAAGTTGGAATTCATATCTGGGGTCGCCAGTCTGCTCCCAGAGCCCATGGGTGCCGCTGAAACTGCCAACCTCAAGGAACTGGGCTTGTGCTGCCCAACGTGGAGCAGGGCTGCTCAATGTGGGGCCGAACACTGTTCCCAGTGCTGGAGGCGTAGGAGGCAGCTGCAGAGCCAGAGGCAGTGGGGGAACCAGGGGGATGAAGGAGGGACAACAAAGAACATCTGGGCGCTTGCTAGTGGGGGTGACCAAGATGGAATTTGTAGATGATGAACCTCCAAAGCTGAGTGTGTTTCAGGCTGCCCTGGCAGGTGGACCCTGGAGCACAGGTTAGGGCTGGAGCTGGAGCTGGGCTACCAAATGTCCAAACAGCAGTCAGAGGTGGGGGGTGCATGCTGCTGTCCATCAAGGACTCCCAGGATGGGCTGAGTGGTGGCTGAAGGGTTCCTGGGAAGTTTAATAGTTGGGGCGCAGCTGCAAGACCTCAGTGCAGAAGGCTCGTGGTGTCCCTGGTGGAGGCCTTGCTGCCACTGGGGTACGTCTGAAGGGCCTGCGCAGATGGGGAGAAGCTCACACTGGGGCCAACGCAAGGCCTTGCAAGGAAAGGCTGGGAAAGGGGAGTGGTGTCCATGCGGGTGACCTCAAAGTCAGGGGCTGGCAGTCAATGTATATTGTTCAGTGAGATAAGTCAGTCTGAAAAAGCTGCCTTCTCCACGACTCTTAGTGCATAATACTCTGAGAAAGAAAACTAGAGACAGTAAATAGGACAGTTTTCTCTTAAAAAGGGGACACTGATCCAACTAGAATCGTGATGATTGAATGAACTCCGCTGACTTTCCACAGTACCTTCCATTGATTGCTTATCTGGATGAACTCGGCTGTGTGGCCAGTTTTGGACTTTTCTGACCCACTGCGTTGGTCCAGCAATAGAATAGACTGTGCTGACGTTTCAGGTACTACTCTCTGATCTTGGATGGAACATGCTCCCAAATGTATTACAAGAAAGACAACTATTGATATCTTGCTGCCAGAATGCCATAGATAAATTCTTAGTAATTTAGTTAGAGTTCAAACTTTGGAGCCCCTGTTGAAACAACTCCACAGGAAACCACCTGAATCTGAGTTGGGCTCTAGGAAGAGCTTGCAGTTCGGGTTGCACTGAAAACCCAGCAGACTGATGTGTGGGCAAATACCTGCCTTTATATGAGGCTTTAGAGAGAGGCAGCATATCCTAGTGAGCAAGAGCACAGTGCCTGGAGCCTCACTGGCTGGGTTCAAATCCCACTGAGGAGCTCTACGTACCTGGCCATGTTGTATAGACCTCTCTATGCCTCAGTGCCTGGTTTTCAGAGGTTCAAAAGTTAATATGGTCTCTGTTATGCTTTAAGGCTAAACATGATTGAATTCAGATAAAGTCTTAAATAGACTAGTTCCTTTTAAGTACACTAAAGTATCCACTCATTAAATGTTCCAAAGAACAAGCCAGACTCTTGGTAGTGGTTGAATGCAGACAAAGAATTGGCATGGCTTTAGGGAAGTGAAAGACAGAGACTCACTTCATTCTTTACCTGGGGTGATCCTTTCCCTCTCATTGAACATATCTGGGCTGGGTGCACGTGGTTCATACCTGTAACATTTTGGAAGTTGTGGTTGATCCCAGAGGACCTCACATCTAACACAGTCTCCTTCAGGTTTCCACACCTGACCCAAAATATGAGTTTCCTCCAAACCAAGCCTCTGTAAAGCATAAGTTCAATGGTGTGCCCTCCTCCACCAGCATCTTCGCACTGGCGAGGGGCTTGTGGTGAGCCTCCATGGCCTGTTGACTACTCCAAGTGCCCAGGGGTCAGCTTCGCTCCCCAGCTCCCTTGGCTCCCTTCCATTGACCAGGCCTGGATGAGCAAGAATGGGAATTATCTAGGGATGTGGGCCTCTGAGTAGCTGCTTCAGTGCGAGAATGAGTGAAGACAGTGACCCCCACTGTCTCACTGACCGTAATTCTGATAGCAATGAGATCAGGGTGAACTTAGTCACTGCCTAAGAAGGGCAGTGACTGCACCTGCACAGAGTGAGCACCTTCCTGCTCACATCCTCCCTCACCAGGACTCAGTTTCTACAAACTCCTCATGCCTCCCTAGGCCCTGCAGGGGTGGGGGAAACTTCCTCTCCAAATTCTGGAGGAAAAAGCCATTATTTGCATATTTCAAGCTCATAGTTTTACAGTTCTGTCAACCTTAGCGAGAATTTGTCCTCATCCATTCTCTCCATCTGTAGGGGAAGCATTCTAATCAACTGGACTTTGGTTCTATGTTTGTGGGTCAGGAGTTGTGGTCATGGGCTGCAGTACCATATTTGGCCAGGATTGGGACTCATACATAGTGTGTCCGAAATTGGTGGGTTCTTGGTCTCGCTGACTTCAAGAATGAAGTCCCAGACCCTCGCGGTAAGTGTTACATTTTTTAAAGATGGTGTGTCTGGAGTTTGTTCCTTCTGATGTTCGGACGTGTTCGGAGTTTCTTCCTTCTGGTGGGTCCGTGGTCTCACTGGTTTCAGGAGTGAAGCCGCAGACCTTCACGGTGACTGTTACAGCTGTTAAGGCAGCGTGTCTGGAGCTGTTCATTCCTCCCGGTGGGTTCATGGTCTCGCTGGCCTCAGGAGTGAAGCTGCAGACCTTCGAGGTGTTACAGCTCATAAAGGCAGCATGGACCCAAAGACTTAGCAGCAGCAAGATTTATTGCAAAGAGCGAAAGGACAAAACTTCCACAGAGTGGAAGGGGATGGAAGCAGGTTGCTGGTGGCTGGCTCAGGCAGCCTGCTTTTATTCCCTTATCTGGCCCCACCCACATCCTGCTGATTGGTCCATTTTACAGAGAGCTGATTGGTTTGTTTTATAAACCTTGAGCTAGACACAGGGTGCTGATTGGTGTATTTGCAATCCCCTAGCTAGACACAGAGTGCTGATTGGTACATTTACAATCCTTTAGCTAGACACAGAGTGTTAGAAAAGTTCTCCAAGTCCCCACTAGGTTAGCTAGATACAGAGTACTGATTGGTATATTTACAAATCTTGAGCTAGATACGGAGTACTGATTGGTGTATTTACAATCCCTTAGCTAGACATAAAGGTTTTCCAAGTGCCCACTAGACCCAGGAGCCCGGTTGGCTTCACCTAGTGGATCTTGCACCAGGGCCGCAGGCAGAGCTGCCCACCAGTCCCTGGCCGTACACCCCTACTCTTCAGCCCTTAGGCAGTTGATGGGACTGGGCGACACGGAGCAGGGGGTGGCGCTCATCCAGGAGGTTCAGGCTGCCCGGGAGCCCATGGCGGGGGAGGGGCGGGGGTTCGGCCAGGGCGTGTTTCAGGTCCCGAGCCCTGCCCCGCGGGGAGGCAGCTGAGGCCCAGCGAGAATTCGAGTGCAGCACCAGCAGGCAGGCACTGCTGGGAAACCCAGCGCACCCTCTGCAGCTGCTGGCCCAGGTGCTAAGCCCTTCACGGCCGGGGGCCACCGGCGACGGTCTGCTGCTCCACCAAGTGCAGGACTCCCCGAGCCCACGCCCACCTGGAACACGCACTGGCCCGCGAGCGCTGCCTGCAGCCCTGGTTCCCGCAGGCGCCTCTCCCTCCACACCTCCTTGCAACCAGAGGGAGTCAGCTTCGGCCTCAGCCAGCCCAGAGAGGGGCTCCCACAGTGCTGTGGCAGGCTGAAGGGCTCCTCAGGCGCCGCCAGAGTGGGCGCCGAGGCCAAGAAGGCACTTAGAGCAAGGGCTGCTAGCATGTTGTCACCTCTCAATAGTATACTTGTCTCAGGTGATCGTGGGTCATGGGCTGAAGTACCATGTTTGGCCAGGATTGGGACTCATAGTATACCTGTCTCAGGTGATTGTAGGAAGAGTGCTAAAACAGATGACCCCAGTTGGAACCACAATTGGTATTTAGAAGCAGATGTTCTCTAATTGCAAGGAGAGGGGAGGAAGTGCTGTTATCTGAGGACACGGATGTGGGCAGCCCCAAAACAATGTATATCCAGACAGTTCCTCTAAGAGGGAACTGCCTGGCCACAGCATTTCCATTTCCCATCTTGGAGGACTCTATGGGTA
>NW_020258599.1:0-6071 GCF_003255815.1 Theropithecus gelada | reverse complement strand
CCTCCCAAAGTGCTGGGATTACAGGCTTGAGCCACCGCGCCCGGCCACGACTTTTTTTTTTTTTACTAGAAATTCCTTCATATTTCATGTTCACCAGAGGAAGGGCATAGCAAGTTCAATTGTAATTCAGTGGATTTCAAGAATGAAAGATATGGCTATAACAAATATAAGAAAGCAACAACAATCAAAGGAATAAAATACTTATCTATATACATAAAATAATTGCATATTCACATGCACAAACATGTATTTTACATTTTTATTTTTTATTTTTTATTTTTATTTTTTTTTTTGAGACGGAGTCTCGCTCTGTCGCCCGGGCTGGAGTGCAGTGGCCGGATCTCAGCTCACTGCAAGCTCCGCCTCCCGGGTTCCCGCCATTCTCCTGCCTCAGCCTCCCGAGTAGCTGGGACTACAGGCGCCCGCCACCTCGCCCGGCTAGTTTTTTTTTTTTTTATTTTTTAGTAGAGACGGGGTTTCACTGTGTTAGCCAGGATGGTCTCGATCTCCTGACCTCGTGATCCGCCCGTCTCGGCCTCCCAAAGTGCTGGGCCACTGCGCCCGGCCCATTTTTATTTTTTAAAAAGTGAAATTTTATGTTATTGATTAAATACAATAATTATTTTATAATATTGTAGAAAGATTTATTTAGTAATTTATACTAGCTATGTTTACCATCTCCTTAAAGTACATTTCTAATATATCTATAACAGCTAATTATTTACTATATTTATGAATATTTTTTTTTCGAATGTCATAGTAAGTTTTCTTTTGTTACTGAGAAAAGGGCAAGCCTCCATTTTCCAGCACAATACTATATTATATGCTATTTACATCAGGCTTTGAGTAGTTTAGAAAGTGCTATACCTATAAATTTAAGTGTGTGTTAATTTTATTCACAACAATAATACAAACATATAGTTGATATTGAAAGTTTTAATTATTATATACAAATTTAATATATTTAAGTTATACTATTGCCAAACCAGTCTGTTGTCTAAAGATAATTATTTTCATATCCATGTATCTATTGACAGATCATGTTGGAGGTGTTCATGTCTATAAATATTTATATATATAATAAGAAATATTACTTGAGAATTTTATTCAATGTGATATTAAACTATTCTTTGATTTGCTTATTAAGTATGTGTTCTCAAAATATTTCCATGTTAGGACACTGAAAACTACATAATTTTTAAAAGTATTTGTAGGATATCATAGAAAACTGATTTTGAGTCACTGTAAGATTGTCAATATTTTCTTGTTGCTTTTAAAAAATAATGAATGAATTGCCATTTCTTATCTCAAGATAATAAACATGTATTTTATGCATTTTCAATATTAAATATGTATTTTATGATTTATTTGTTGTAGTGCGATATAGTAATTATCTAATTTTTTTCTAAATTGTTCCAATTATCTCAACTTAATTTACTGAGAAGTCTATATTTTGCCATTGATTTAGAAAGTTTCCTTTCTCAGATGCTTTATCACTATTTATTAGTGTGTCTAATTCTCCATCATTTCATCTGTTGTGTTTGATCTGCTTTTATGCTTCAAATTTATTTTTACAGCTTTCAATAGAACTTGATATATGGCAGAATAAAATTCCCTTTTTCTTATGAAGGGTATTTATTCGTGTGTCTAATTCTGCATTATTTCAACTGTTGTGTTTGATCTGCTTTTATGCTACAAAGTTATTTTTACAGCTTTCAATAGAACTTGATATATGACAGAATAAAATACCCTTTTTCTTATGATTATTCACAATGTGCTCTAATTTTTCATTGTTGAATAAATAAAGGTGAAAGACTCAACAGCGCACGCGAGAGCCATGGAACAGCATTTGTGGATAAAATGTCTACAGAAAGAAAGAATCGAAGTGATCTGGTTTCTTTATGCCTCATCATAACATTGGGTAGAGAACAGGGACTTAGCAAAATTGAACCTCATCATTTTGATAAGAGATTTAGGACTATGATACTTAGAATTTTTGTAGTTGAGAGTTTTAAATGACCTCTGCTTCATGGAGAAAAGTTGTCCATAGTCTGTCCATCCGCTCATCATTAAGAATGAAGTGGTGAGTTTCACCAGCCCTTTCTTTGGTCTCATTAGGAACTGGGATCCAAGTAGGCATACAACTGTGAAATCTGTCAGATTTATGCAACCTTAATGTTCTATGTTTTAAGTCCTTTACTCAGTGATAGAAGGTATTTTCTGTCATCCAAGGGTTTCATTTTTCAGTTGGTCCTACTCTATATGAGATCATCAAAGACTCAGTGAAGCAAGACATCTTGCTAATAATAAATTTATGATGTTAACTTTTATCTTTCATGTCTTGTATGTTAATATAGAATAAGGTGGTAAAACTCTGTTTAACAGTATTAAGATTTTTAAATAGTTGACTCTGAGTTTGAGGGTGGGAGTAGAACTGGAGAAGTGGTATCTCCCAAGTGGAGGATTAAAGATTTTTCATTTGTGATAAAAGTTGATATTCCAGCTAATACAGATCTACTGTTATGGCTCTTATTTAGAAAAAGGAGTATATAGATAGATGAATATATTTTGTCTTCATTTAAATAGAAGATATACAGGGAAAATAAAGAAGCATGGAAAAGACAAGGTGTTACCAACTCTACGTTTGTGTTCCATCAAAAGTCTCATGCTGAAGTCCTCACCCTCAACGTGTTGGTATTTGGAGATGGGGACTCTGGGAGGTACTTAAGCTGAGATTAGGTAATGAGGATGTATCCCTCATGATGGCATTAGTGACTTTACAAGAAAAAAAGGAAAAGAGATTTCTCTCCCTCTCTTTTGCTCTCCATGCTCTTGCACCAAGGAAAGGCTATGTGAGGACACAGTGAGAAGGCAGCCATCTTCACACTAGGAAAAGGGCCTTCACTAAGAAGCTCCAGTAGTGTGAAAAATAAATGTCTTTCGTTTAAGACAAAAGATGTAAAGTGTGAAATCAAAAATATAAAATGAGCGTTTGAGATTAAGTAAAAGGGCAGATATTTTGGATACAATTGAAGTTGTTATAAGCTTAAACTTAAAATGTGCTGTTATAATTATAACATGTTTTCATGGTAACCCTAAAAATAAAACTATAGTAAATATATAAAATATAATGAGGAATAAATCAAATACCACTGCAAAAACAATCAACAAATCACAAAGGAAGACAGCAAGACAGGAAAAAAGGAAGTACAAATCACACAGAAAACAATTAACAAAATGGCAAAAAATGAAAATGTGCCTAACTCATAGATTAAACAATAGGGATAGCTAGATTGCATTACAACATAAATTTATAATTTAGCAACACGATCTTATGTGACATCTTTCATAATTGCAAAGGAATATAACTCTAAAGACAAAAAATATGCCAAAGAAATACTAAAAGAAGAAGGATGTTTTAGACTATCATTTTATTACAACAACACACTATAAATAAAAATGTTTTATTAGGGAATAAAGAAGACCCTGGTATGGTAAATGAGGTTACCATTTTGTAAATAAGGTATGGTACAATTCACTAGAAAATTATATGACTACTAATGTATACACTTAATAACTTAGTCTAAAATATGTAAAAAGCAAAAAAGTCACAAATCACAGCATTACTAGGAAAACATTTACATCTTAAATCTTACCATACCTCTGAGTAACTATAAATAAAAACAAATGGAATTATCACATATGTATGATTTCAATAACACAGTTAACAAAATTGATCTAATACACCACAATTGGGAAAGATCCATGTTTTGAAAAGCACAATAATACTTGTACTTCTAAGAAGGTTGAGTAGATTCATTTTTCCTATTTTTCCCACTGAGGTTAGATAAAACCTTTGGACATTATATGTAAACAAACACAACAAAATTCTAAAGAATACACAAAAGAAAACAGACAGCTGGGGCTTTGAGACCAAACATGCCAAAATAGAAAAATCACATACTTACAGCAAATTATACCAAAATAAGAATTTGACAAAATTTGGCACCCATTTATGATTTTTTAAGTCTTACAAAGATAGGAATAGGCCGGGCGCGGTGGCTCACGCCTGTAATCCCAGCACTTTGGAAGGCCTAGGCGGGCGGATCACGAGGTCAGGAGATGGAGACCATCCTGGCTAACACGGTGAAACCCCGTCTCAACTAAAAATACAAAAAGAAATTAGCCCGGCTTAGTGGCGGGCGCCTGTAGTTACAGCTACTTGGGAGGCTGAGGCGGAAGAATGGCGTGAACCGACGGGGCGGAGCTTGCAGTGAGCCGACATCGCGCCACTGCACTCCAGCCTGGGCGACAGAGCGAGACTTCATCTCAAATAAATAAACAAATAAATAAATAAATAAAGATAGGAGTAGAGATAATGTCCTCAACTTGGTAATATTAACATATAATATATACTACATCTACAGTGTTATTATTTGTTTTCTATTTCTCTTTCTATTATCCTTTTCTGCCTTCTTTTGTATTCGTTTATTTGTAAAATAATTTTAATGAAATCTATATATATGTGTGCGTGTGTATGTTCTGGGGGGATGGGTGTTTAAGTTACAACCAAGTTAAGTTAAATGGTAATTTCAAGCATTAAATGTATATTCTTGTTGGTGAAACTTTTATTATTGTTACAGTTATCACACAACACAAGACATATATTCATTACTTTAATTTTGCTAAAATGTGTGTATGTGTATAAATTCAATGAAATTTCATAAAATTTTTGATATAAACAGTTATATACAAGATTATGAAATTCAGAAAAGTTGTGTGTTTGTATGTGTGTAAAGCCATCTTATGTAGCTGAGTTTCAGTCTGGTTTCATTTTCCTTCAGATTCAAAAACATGCTGTAACTGTCCTTATATCAAAGGTCTGATGAAAAATATGTAATATTTTAATTGTGAATGTTTTCATTTTCGCTTCAGTTTTGAAAAATACGTTCACTCATGTAGAACTCTTGATTGACACTTTGCCTTTCTTTACATTTAGCACTTTAAGATGTCATGTCTGGATGTATAATTTCTGACAAGAAGTCGGTAGTGTTTTAGAAATTGTCACTCTATACCTCTCCCTATATATTTTGGATGCTATTTTTAGATTTTAAATATGTAATTGAAATATGAAAATGGTATTGGGTTTGTGTGTATGTGTCCGTGTGATTATCCAGGGCATTCTAGTTTTTAAACCCATGAATTAATGCATTTAACCAAATTGAATAAAATGTCAAGTATCATTTTTTCAATATTTTTATTTCATTTTTTTCTCTTCTCCTTCTGAAACTTGAATGTCATGCATGTTGGACCATCTAAGATTATCCCATGGCTCTGTTTAATTTTGTTTTGTATCTGTTTTTTACTCTCTTCGAAATGCATAATTTCTTTTGATTTTCTGTAACTTACTGATTCTTATTTCGCTTCCTTTCTATAGTTAATCTCATAGGGTGTTTATTTTTCGATTTCAGCTATTTTATTTTTCTATTCCAAAAATTTCCTTTTTATTTTTTATAATTCTACTTTTATCCTGAGATTTCCTGTATTTTTCTTTACTACCTCCATAATTTATTTTACTTCCTTAAGCATAGTCATAATGGACATTTTAAAATCATGGTCCACTGATTCTAAAGACCATATTGGTTGTATTTTCTCTTGAGAATAGGTAATTTTAGGCCGGGCGCGGTGGCTCACGCCTGTAATCCCAGCACTTTGTGAGGCCGAGGCGGGCGGATCACGAGGTCAGGAGACCCAGACCATCCTGGCTAACACGGTGAAACCCCGTCTCTACTAAAAGTACAAAAAAAAAGAACTAAGCCTGGCGAGGTGGCGGGCGCCTGTAGTCCCAGCAACTGGGGAGGCTGAGGCAGGAGAATGGGTAAACCCGGGAGGCGGAGCTTGCAGCGAGCCGAGATCCGGCCACTACACTCCAGCCTGGGAAACAGAGTGAGACTCCATCTCAAAAAAAGAGAAATGCAAATCGAAACCACAGTGAGATACCATCTCACACCAATTAGAATGGCAATCATTAAAAAGTCAGGAAACAACAGGTGCTGGAGAGGATGTGGAGA
>NW_020258598.1:0-6072 GCF_003255815.1 Theropithecus gelada | reverse complement strand
TCTCCACATCCTCTCCAGCACCTGTTGTTTCCTGACTTTTTAATGATTGCCATTCTAATTGGTGTGAGATGGTATCTCACTGTGGTTTCGATTTGCATTTCTCTTTTTTTGAGATGGAGTCTCGCTCTGTTTCCCAGGCTGGAGTGTAGTGGCCGGATCTCGGCTCGCTGCAAGCTCCGCCTCCCGGGTTTACCCATTCTCCTGCCTCAGCCTCCCCAGTTGCTGGGACTACAGGCGCCCGCCACCTCGCCAGGCTTAGTTTTTTTTTTTTTTGTACTTTTAGTAGAGACGGGGTTTCACCGTGTTAGCCAGGATGGTCTGGGTCTCCTGACCTCGTGATCCGCCCGCCTTGGCCTCACAAAGTGCTGGGATTACAGGCGTGAGCCACCGCGCCCGGCCTAAAATTACCTATTCTCAAGAGAAAATACAACCAATATGGTCTTTAGAATCAGTGGACCATGATTTTAAAATGTCCATTATGACTATGCTTAAGGAAGTAAAATAAATTATGGAGGTAGTAAAGAAAAATACAGGAAATCTCAGGATAAAAGTAGAATTATAAAAAATAAAAAGGAAATTTTTGGAATAGAAAAATAAAATAGCTGAAATCGAAAAATAAACACCCTATGAGATTAACTATAGAAAGGAAGCGAAATAAGAATCAGTAAGTTACAGAAAATCAAAAGAAATTATGCATTTCGAAGAGAGTAAAAAACAGATACAAAACAAAATTAAACAGAGCCATGGGATAATCTTAGATGGTCCAACATGCATGACATTCAAGTTTCAGAAGGAGAAGAGAAAAAAATGAAATAAAAATATTGAAAAAATGATACTTGACATTTTATTCAATTTGGTTAAATGCATTAATTCATGGGTTTAAAAACTAGAATGCCCTGGATAATCACACGGACACATACACACAAACCCAATACCATTTTCATATTTCAATTACATATTTAAAATCTAAAAATAGCATCCAAAATATATAGGGAGAGGTATAGAGTGACAATTTCTAAAACACTACCGACTTCTTGTCAGAAATTATACATCCAGACATGACATCTTAAAGTGCTAAATGTAAAGAAAGGCAAAGTGTCAATCAAGAGTTCTACATGAGTGAACGTATTTTTCAAAACTGAAGCGAAAATGAAAACATTCACAATTAAAATATTACATATTTTTCATCAGACCTTTGATATAAGGACAGTTACAGCATGTTTTTGAATCTGAAGGAAAATGAAACCAGACTGAAACTCAGCTACATAAGATGGCTTTACACACATACAAACACACAACTTTTCTGAATTTCATAATCTTGTATATAACTGTTTATATCAAAAATTTTATGAAATTTCATTGAATTTATACACATACACACATTTTAGCAAAATTAAAGTAATGAATATATGTCTTGTGTTGTGTGATAACTGTAACAATAATAAAAGTTTCACCAACAAGAATATACATTTAATGCTTGAAATTACCATTTAACTTAACTTGGTTGTAACTTAAACACCCATCCCCCCAGAACATACACACGCACACATATATATAGATTTCATTAAAATTATTTTACAAATAAACTAATACAAAAGAAGGCAGAAAAGGATAATAGAAAGAGAAATAGAAAACAAATAATAACACTGTAGATGTAGTATATATTATATGTTAATATTACCAAGTTGAGGACATTATCTCTACTCCTATCTTTATTTATTTATTTATTTGTTTATTTATTTGAGATGAAGTCTCGCTCTGTCGCCCAGGCTGGAGTGCAGTGGCGCGATGTCGGCTCACTGCAAGCTCCGCCCCGTCGGTTCACGCCATTCTTCCGCCTCAGCCTCCCAAGTAGCTGTAACTACAGGCGCCCGCCACTAAGCCGGGCTAATTTCTTTTTGTATTTTTAGTTGAGACGGGGTTTCACCGTGTTAGCCAGGATGGTCTCCATCTCCTGACCTCGTGATCCGCCCGCCTAGGCCTTCCAAAGTGCTGGGATTACAGGCGTGAGCCACCGCGCCCGGCCTATTCCTATCTTTATAAGACTTAAAAAATCATAAATGGGTGCCAAATTTTGTCAAATTCTTATTTTGGTATAATTTGCTGTAAGTATGTGATTTTTCTATTTTGGCATGTTTGGTCTCAAAGCCCCAGCTGTCTGTTTTCTTTTGTGTGTTCTTTAGAATTTTGTTGTGTTTGTTTACATATAATGTCCAAAGGTTTTATCTAACCTCAGTGGGAAAAATAGGAAAAATGAATCTACTCAACCTTCTTAGAAGTACAAGTATTATTGTGCTTTTCAAAACATGGATCTTTCCCAATTGTGGTGTATTAGATCAATTTTGTTAACTGTGTTATTGAAATCATACATATGTGATAATTCCATTTGTTTTTATTTATAGTTACTCAGAGGTATGGTAAGATTTAAGATGTAAATGTTTTCCTAGTAATGCTGTGATTTGTGACTTTTTTGCTTTTTACATATTTTAGACTAAGTTATTAAGTGTATACATTAGTAGTCATATAATTTTCTAGTGAATTGTACCATACCTTATTTACAAAATGGTAACCTCATTTACCATACCAGGGTCTTCTTTATTCCCTAATAAAACATTTTTATTTATAGTGTGTTATTGTAATAAAATGATAGTCTAAAACATCCTTCTTCTTTTAGTATTTCTTTGGCATATTTTTTGTCTTTAGAGTTATATTCCTTTGCAATTATGAAAGATGTCACATAAGATCGTGTTGCTAAATTATAAATTTATGTTGTAATGCAATCTAGCTATCCCTATTGTTTAATCTATGAGTTAGGCACATTTTCATTTTTTGCCATTTTGTTAATTGTTTTCTGTGTGATTTGTACTTCCTTTTTTCCTGTCTTGCTGTCTTCCTTTGTGATTTGTTGATTGTTTTTGCAGTGGTATTTGATTTATTCCTCATTATATTTTATATATTTACTATAGTTTTATTTTTAGGGTTACCATGAAAACATGTTATAATTATAACAGCACATTTTAAGTTTAAGCTTATAACAACTTCAATTGTATCCAAAATATCTGCCCTTTTACTTAATCTCAAACGCTCATTTTATATTTTTGATTTCACACTTTACATCTTTTGTCTTAAACGAAAGACATTTATTTTTCACACTACTGGAGCTTCTTAGTGAAGGCCCTTTTCCTAGTGTGAAGATGGCTGCCTTCTCACTGTGTCCTCACATAGCCTTTCCTTGGTGCAAGAGCATGGAGAGCAAAAGAGAGGGAGAGAAATCTCTTTTCCTTTTTTTCTTGTAAAGTCACTAATGCCATCATGAGGGATACATCCTCATTACCTAATCTCAGCTTAAGTACCTCCCAGAGTCCCCATCTCCAAATACCAACACGTTGAGGGTGAGGACTTCAGCATGAGACTTTTGATGGAACACAAACGTAGAGTTGGTAACACCTTGTCTTTTCCGTGCTTCTTTATTTTCCCTGTATATCTTCTATTTAAATGAAGACAAAATATATTCATCTATCTATATACTCCTTTTTCTAAATAAGAGCCATAACAGTAGATCTGTATTAGCTGGAATATCAACTTTTATCACAAATGAAAAATCTTTAATCCTCCACTTGGGAGATACCACTTCTCCAGTTCTACTCCCACCCTCAAACTCAGAGTCAACTATTTAAAAATCTTAATACTGTTAAACAGAGTTTTACCACCTTATTCTATATTAACATACAAGACATGAAAGATAAAAGTTAACATCATAAATTTATTATTAGCAAGATGTCTTGCTTCACTGAGTCTTTGATGATCTCATATAGAGTAGGACCAACTGAAAAATGAAACCCTTGGATGACAGAAAATACCTTCTATCACTGAGTAAAGGACTTAAAACATAGAACATTAAGGTTGCATAAATCTGACAGATTTCACAGTTGTATGCCTACTTGGATCCCAGTTCCTAATGAGACCAAAGAAAGGGCTGGTGAAACTCACCACTTCATTCTTAATGATGAGCGGATGGACAGACTATGGACAACTTTTCTCCATGAAGCAGAGGTCATTTAAAACTCTCAACTACAAAAATTCTAAGTATCATAGTCCTAAATCTCTTATCAAAATGATGAGGTTCAATTTTGCTAAGTCCCTGTTCTCTACCCAATGTTATGATGAGGCATAAAGAAACCAGATCACTTCGATTCTTTCTTTCTGTAGACATTTTATCCACAAATGCTGTTCCATGGCTCTCGCGTGCGCTGTTGAGTCTTTCACCTTTATTTATTCAACAATGAAAAATTAGAGCACATTGTGAATAATCATAAGAAAAAGGGTATTTTATTCTGTCATATATCAAGTTCTATTGAAAGCTGTAAAAATAACTTTGTAGCATAAAAGCAGATCAAACACAACAGTTGAAATAATGCAGAATTAGACACACGAATAAATACCCTTCATAAGAAAAAGGGAATTTTATTCTGCCATATATCAAGTTCTATTGAAAGCTGTAAAAATAACTTTGAAGCATAAAAGCAGATCAAACACAACAGATGAAATGATGGAGAATTAGACACACTAATAAATAGTGATAAAGCATCTGAGAAAGGAAACTTTCTAAATCAATGGCAAAATATAGACTTCTCAGTAAATTAAGTTGAGATAATTGGAACAATTTAGAAAAAAATTAGATAATTACTATATCGCACTACAACAAATAAATCATAAAATACATATTTAATATTGAAAATGCATAAAATACATGTTTATTATCTTGAGATAAGAAATGGCAATTCATTCATTATTTTTTAAAAGCAACAAGAAAATATTGACAATCTTACAGTGACTCAAAATCAGTTTTCTATGATATCCTACAAATACTTTTAAAAATTATGTAGTTTTCAGTGTCCTAACATGGAAATATTTTGAGAACACATACTTAATAAGCAAATCAAAGAATAGTTTAATATCACATTGAATAAAATTCTCAAGTAATATTTCTTATTATATATATAAATATTTATAGACATGAACACCTCCAACATGATCTGTCAATAGATACATGGATATGAAAATAATTATCTTTAGACAACAGACTGGTTTGGCAATAGTATAACTTAAATATATTAAATTTGTATATAATAATTAAAACTTTCAATATCAACTATATGTTTGTATTATTGTTGTGAATAAAATTAACACACACTTAAATTTATAGGTATAGCACTTTCTAAACTACTCAAAGCCTGATGTAAATAGCATATAATATAGTATTGTGCTGGAAAATGGAGGCTTGCCCTTTTCTCAGTAACAAAAGAAAACTTACTATGACATTCGAAAAAAAAATATTCATAAATATAGTAAATAATTAGCTGTTATAGATATATTAGAAATGTACTTTAAGGAGATGGTAAACATAGCTAGTATAAATTACTAAATAAATCTTTCTACAATATTATAAAATAATTATTGTATTTAATCAATAACATAAAATTTCACTTTTTAAAAAATAAAAATGGGCCGGGCGCGGTGGCCCAGCACTTTGGGAGGCCGAGACGGGCGGATCACGAGGTCAGGAGATCGAGACCATCCTGGCTAACACAGTGAAACCCCGTCTCTACTAAAAAATAAAAAAAAAAAAAACTAGCCGGGCGAGGTGGCAGGCGCCTGTAGTCCCAGCTACTCGGGAGGCTGAGGCAGGAGAATGGCGGGAACCCGGGAGGCGGAGCTTGCAGTGAGCTGAGATCCGGCCACTGCACTCCAGCCCGGGCGACAGAGCGAGACTCCGTCTCAAAAAAAAAATAAAAATAAAAAATAAAAAATAAAAATGTAAAATACATGTTTGTGCATGTGAATATGCAATTATTTTATGTATATAGATAAGTATTTTATTCCTTTGATTGTTGTTGCTTTCTTATATTTGTTATAGCCATATCTTTCATTCTTGAAATCCACTGAATTACAATTGAACTTGCTATGCCCTTCCTCTGGTGAACATGAAATATGAAGGAATTTCTAGTAAAAAAAAAAAAAGTCGTGGCCGGGCGCGGTGGCTCAAGCCTGTAATCCCAGCACTTTGGGAGG
>NW_020258597.1:0-6073 GCF_003255815.1 Theropithecus gelada | reverse complement strand
GTTACATACTTCCTACATCCTTACACCAAGTCTTAGTTCAGGCTGCTTTACCAAATTACCATAGACTAGGTGGCTTAAATAACAAACATTCATTTCTCATAAGTCTAGAAGCTAGAAATCTAATAAGGGTGGCAGTATGGTTGGGTTCCTGGTAAGGATCCTCTTCCTGGTTATGTCCTCACATGGTCTTTCCTTGGTGTGTGCATGCAGAGAGCAAGGGCTCCACTTTGATTACCTAATTATTTCCCAAAGGTCCTATTTGCAAATACTGTCACACTGGAGAACAGGGTTTCCACATATGAGTTTTGGGAGGACACAAGCGTTCAATTCATGGGCATACCCAGGAGCCTCACTGTGTCTGCTTGTCACTCCTACCTTGACATTAAGATTGAGCATTAGGCTCAGGTGTTATTAGACTGATTCATCCATTATGAAATTTCCCATCTGCTTTTTACCTCGTGATTTTTTACAATCTCTTAAGATCTTTACCAAGATCTGCATTTCATTAAAAATTCTAAAATGATGATGTTTAGATTCTACAATTTCTTCTGCATTTATTAGCTGGACATTTTCTGTAAGAGAAACTACCCCCCCCCCCACCCCCGCCAACCATTAGGCTTAACTGAGGTATGGCACACACAGGGACAGAAGGACAAATATTGATTCATTTTGAAGTATTTCCAGTTTCAAAAATAAGTACTGTTTCTGTAGGATCCTCCACAGATGAGCAGTGAGTTGGTTTTGTGTTTTTTTGTTTAGAGTGTCATCACGGCTCAGAGATGTTTCTGTATGTGATGTGTTTTAACTCACTGTAGGCATTAATGTTTTTGATGTTCAAATTGTTCTTTTTTGGTCTGTGGAAGTCCTATCAGGTTGGCTTCTGAGTCTTTTTGACATGTTTGCTGGTACAATCATTCAGTCCAGGCTTATCTGGTACACCTCGACCACGGACTTGGATTCAGCCATTTTTCCTTGCGCCATTTAGTGGGTAATATTTTTAGATGACTCAATCTGGGTATTAGAGTTGCTCATTGCCACTGGGTTGGCCACTGTTTCTTTTTAGTGCATCGGACCAGTAAATACATTTTTAAGAGAATATACATGATCAGCTTCCATCCTGGGTTGCTACTCTGTTCCCTTATAAGTAATTACTTTTATCAGTTTTTGTCTTAACCTACAAGTTTAAAGAATAGAATATTATATGGATATTAGTTTTCTCTTCTCCTCAGAGGTAAAAAGAGGCATATTCAACCTCAGTCAAATTTCTAGAAGCTCAGAGGTGTGGCACATGTTGAGATATCCCTTCTGAGGTGAATGATAAAGAGTTGCACCTGGCCTCTCCTACAACCGAAAAAGAAGTACACCATCTGGTGGGCTTCTTTGGATTTTGGAGGCAACATACTCCTCATATGGGTGTGTAACTCTGATCCATTTACTGAGTGACCTGAACAGCTGCTAGTGTTGAGTAGGGCCTAGAAGAAGAGAACGCCCTGAAACAGGTCCAGGCTGCTATGCAAGCTGCTGTGCCACTTGGGCCATATGATCAAGCAGATCCAATGGTGCTTGAGGTGTCAGTGACAGATAGGGATGCCACTGGGAACCCTTGGCAGGCCCCCATAGGTGAATGGCAACACAAGCCCTGCCATCTTTCCCAGATAACTACTCTTTTGAGAAACAGCTCTTGGCCTGCTAATGGGCCTTAGTAGAGACTAGAAACCAAGTTTTCATGTGACCTGAGCTGCCCACCATGACCTGTGTGTTATCCAACCCACATAGCCGTAAAGTTGGGTATGTACAGCAGCACTCCATCATCAAAGGTAAGTAGTATATATGAAATCGAACTCAAGCAGTCACTGAAAGCATAAGTTACAAGAGGAAGCATCTCAAATGCCCATGGTCCTCATTTTTGCCACACTCCTTTCTTTCTCCAAGCCTGCACCTACAATCAAAGTTCCCTATGATCAGTTGACAGAGAAAGAGAAGTTTGGTTGACAGATAATTCTGCATGATATGCAGGCACTACTCAAAAGTGGACAACTGTAGCACCCTGAAGGACAATGGTGAATGGAAACTCTCCCAGTGGGCAGAATTTTGAACAGTGTACCTGGTTGATCACTTTACTTGGACAAATGGCTGGACCTGCCATTTCTATATATACTGATTTACGGACTGTGGACAATAGTTTGGCTGCATGATCAGGAACTTGGAAAGAACATGATGGGAAATCGGTGACAAAGAAATTTTGGGAAGAAGTACTCAGATAGACCAACACTTACACATTGGGAATCAAGTTTTCAACACATAAACTTTAGGGGACACATTCATACTGCAGCATTCTGCCCCCAGCTCATAAAATTCATGTCCTTCTCACATGCAAAATATTCTGACGCCACCCCAGTAGCCCCAATGTCTTTACTTGTTCAGGCCCCAGTTCAAAAGTCCAAAGTCTCATCCAAATCAAATATGGATGAGACTCAAGGCATGATTTATTCTGAGGCAAATTACCTTAAGTTATGAGCCTATAAAATCAAAACAAGTCATCTACTTCCAAAATGCAACAGTGAGACAGGCATAAGATATTCTAATTCCAAAAGGGAAAAATAGGCAAGCAAAGAGGAGTAACTGGTCCCAAGTAAGTGCAAAACTGAACAGGGCAAAGAACATTAAATCTCAAAGCTGGAGAATAATCTTTCTTGACTCCGTGTCCCACCTTCTGAGCACAATGGGGTATGGGTTAAACCCCCAGGGACTCAGGAAGCCCCCACCCTTATGGCTTTGCTGGGCTTGGCCCTTGCAGCAGCTCTCATGTGTTGGAGTCTCCTGCCTGCAGCTCTTCCAGGCTGGGGCTGCACACTGATGGGTTTACAGGTTCATGGTTTCAGTGGCAACCCTATGCCTGTGGCTCAACTAGGCATTACCCTAGTGAGAACTCTGTAGTGCCTCTGCCCCTGCAGCAGGTTTCTGCATGGGTCACAAGGATGTCTGATACATCCTTTAAAATCTAGGTGGATGAAGCAGTGCCCCCACAGCGCTTGCATTCTGCTCACCTGCAGAATTAGCACCATGTGGGAACCACCAAAGCTTACATTATGCCCCCTTCACAAGAGCAGCCCGAGCACACGTAGGTCCACTTGAGCTACAGCTGGGGCTGCCAAGCAGCACTGTACTAGAATGCAGGAATCAGAGTCCCAAGACGGCTCTGAGCAGTGAGCCCATGAGGGAGACCCCAGACCTGTCCATTGAAACCACTCTGCCCTCCTAGATCTCTGGACTTGTAGGAAAGGGGCAACTTTGAATATCTCTGAAATGCCTTCAGAGTCTTTCTCCAATGCATTGTCCTGATAAACAGCACCTGGCTTCCTTCTATCCATGCGAATCCCAATATCAAAGAGTCACTTGGCTGCACCCTTGCATGCTTTTTCATTATTTATATGACACGAATTTGAATTTTCTAAATATTTATGTTCTGATTCCTTTTTTTTTTTTTTTTTTTTTGAGACAGTTTCATTCTTGTTGCCCAGGTTGGAGCACAATGGCGCGATCTTGGCTCACTGCAACCTCCACCTCCTAGGTTCAAGTGATTCTCCTGCCTCAGCCTCCCGAGTAGCTGGGATTACAGGCACCCACAACCATGCCTGGCTAATTTGTGTATATTTAGTAGAGATGGGGTTTCACCATGTTGACCAGGCTGGTCTTGAACTTCTGACCTCAGGTGATCTGCCCTCCTTGGCCTCCCAAAGTGCTGGGATTATAGGCATGAGCCACCATGCCTGACCTTCTGATTCCCTTTTTAATTATAAATTATGAATTCTGTCTTTAAATCATTTCTCTTTTCTTATATCTTACTATATGCAGTTATAAGATGCCACATAGTTCCTCCAATACTTTGCTTAGAAATTTCTTCTGCCAGATACTTTAGTTCATCACTCTTAAACTCTGCCTTCCATAAAGCCCTTGGGCATCAAAACAATTCATTCAAGTTCTTTGCCAATTTGTAACAAGAATTGCCTCTATGCCAGTTTCCAATAATATATTCCTAATTTTTATCCAAGACTTCATGAGAATGGTCTTTACTGTCCATATTTCTACCAACATTCTGATCACAATCACTGAGGTAATCTCTAAGAAAATTCAGACTTTTCTTACAGCCATACTCTTCTTCTGAGCCCTCACCAGAATTGCCCTTAATGGTCTATTCATGGCAATGTAGGCTTTTGCTAGCTGGCTCCTCCAAACTCTTCAAAGCCTCTAATACCCAGTTCCAAAGCCACTTTCACATTTTCAGTTATTTGTTATTTCAAAACCCCACTTCTTTGGTACACATTTTCCTAATCCATTTTTTGTGCTGCTAGAACAATGTCACAGACTGTGTAATTTGTAATGAAAAAAAAATGTATTGGCTCACAGTTCTGGAGGTTGGGAAGTCCAAGATCGAAGGGCTGGCATCTGGTGGGGGCTTCTTATTGTATCATCCCATGGCAGAAGGGCAAAGAGAGGAGGAGAGACAGCAAGAGGGGGAACAAACTTGTCCTTTTATGAAGAACCTACTCCCACAATAACGGCATTAATCTGTTTCTGGGTGCAGAATCACCATGAGTTAGACATCTTTCAGGTCCCAACTTCCAATACCTTTATATTGGGAATCAGGCTTCCAACGAATTAACTTTGGAGGACACATTCAAACTATACCATTGTGGATACCAATTAGAAACAAGTCACTAACTCCAGCTCACACACAATGAGACAGATTATACAAAGGAGTAAATAACAAGAAACAATAATAATTGGGGGCATACTTAGATTCTACTTATCACAACATCATTAGGCCATTTCTCTTTACTGATTACTGGGAATGCTTCATATGTCATGATAATTAGACTCTTATAATTTAATATTATAAATTAAAATTACATTTAAATACTATAAATATTTAATAATTTGATATTGTGTATTATATAATTTAGTATTATAGTTTTAAAGTAATATAGTTCATTATATAAATAAACTAAGTAATACCCGGGGCAGTATTGCATGTGAGCACAGAGAGATTAGAGCATTCAGATTCCTGGTGGCTTCAGGACACAATGCCTTAATGAAATTCCATTTACTACTGAGCAGGCATTATGAAGCAATTTATCTGATTTACTTAACTGTTCCTAAATTCCCATAATTTAATCTAAATTATACATTAAATAATAGGCTACTTGAATACATGTTAAGATGAAAAGAGATGCAAATTAGAGCATTTCTTGCTCATACTAGTTTTGTCAACATTAATTTTCTACCCTCCATGTCATCTGTTCCAGAGGAAACACTTGTTTCTGTCTGAGGCCCTGCCTGTCATCTTAAAAGCCAGTCAATTCATATGGTCTCCATATCAAGGTCTCTTGTGCCCAGAGAGAGGATTTCATTTCAACCACCACCATCACCACCATCATCATCATCACCAAGAGGGGTTGCTGAGTGAGCATCTAGGGAGGAGGGTAAAATGATCAGTTCCAAAGTCCTAGTGGCCCATCATCTACATAAGAGGTCACTGGGCAGAGGCAGTGTTTCTCTCACCTTGTTTCATTCTTGTCCCTGTTTTGGAAGACTTTTAGACATGTTCTTCCTCACACATCCCTTCTGCCAAGAATGTAAAAATTTAATACCACAGGTAAAGTGGTAACTGTTTATGTATTGTGGTACTTTGCAGGACCACACACCATTGTAATGTCTACCATACTCCTTACCATCAAAAGCCAATTTTCAGCCCCTTGGGCATAATGTCACCTCTGTTGACAATGCATGAAATACTGTGATGACAGCAAAGGTTGGACCACATTCCTGCCCCTTACTTGATGTGTGATGCTGAAATCCTTTCTTAGCCTCTGTCAGCTTGCCCTTAGTCATCTGTAAATGGAGACTCACTATGCCTTCCTTTACAGTCTATGGTGTAAATAAGAAATCCTGTACACCATAGATGTCACCTAGTAGGACATCAACAAACGTTCATACTGAGCCACTTTTCTCCTCCCTCCTAAAGAAGTGATGACTGTTACCTAAGCCAAACAGCACAACTGCCATAGAGTCC
>NW_020258596.1:0-6073 GCF_003255815.1 Theropithecus gelada | reverse complement strand
TGGTCTCTTGACTCCTGTGAATAACTCAGCGTTCACCCTCACTTCTGAATAAGGGAGAAGATGCCAAGAAATTTGTTAAAACAAAGACATGAAAACAAGTTTAAGAAGGGTTTGAAAGGTTCCTCCTGACTCCCTGGAGGGGAGAGGAGGCTGCCTGGAAGGCTCATGGGGGACAGGAGCACAGCCTCCTCGGTGTGCCATGAATGTCGCCTCACTGAGGGGAGAGGACAATGCCTGGAAGGCTCACGGGGGTGGGAGCACAGCCTCCTCAGTGCTTTCTACACTCAGCAGCTTCAGAAATTCCCGTAGAAGCAGAACACACGAGAACTGAGACTGGAACACCCCAAAGAAAGGGGATGAGGGATCAAAAAAAGGCATTCGTTCTTTAATAAGGAACGTGGGCATGAAGCCGCTTCAAAGAACATGTGAAAAGTCACTCACAGGCGTTTCAGAAAATAAGGGTAGCATGAGATTGCTCGATCAGCTCAAACAGGCTGCCATCCCTCGGGTCATGAAGTCCCTGAGATGAGCCTCTCAGTGAACAGAAGTCACTTGCATCTCTCTGCCAGAGAAAGTCCTACAAGCCGACATGTGACCTCATGAAACCTGGGCTTCAGCCCATCGACAACAGTGAGTCTGACATGGTACATCCCTCCAGATAGTTAAAGACCCCAGGGGCTCAGACAACCTCGAAGGGCTGTGTCTGACTAGCCCCTTTCCAAGTTCTGGACGATTTTTCTTAATGTACTATAAAGCAGCATGTTCCAGTAGAGACGTCATTAACTGGTTCTGGGTCCTCTTAATTTTGAAATTAGAAACATACTTGGCCAGGCACGGTGGCTCATGCCTGTGATCTCAGTATTTTGGGAGGCTGAGGAAGCTGGACTGCTTAAGTCCAGAAGTTCGAGTCCAGCCTTGGCAACATTGCAAAGTTCCATCTCTACAAAAAATACAAAAATAAGCCAGGCATGGGGACATGGGCCTGTGGGTCCTGGCTACTCAGGAGGCTGAGGAAGGAGGATCGCTTGAGCCTCGGAAGTCGAGGCTGCAGTAAGCTGTGCTCACACCACTGCCTGTGCAACAAAAGTGAGACCTTGTCTCGAAAAAACCAAAGAGAAAAAGAATTATATACCTGGCTAGGCCAAAATAAGAGTCCTGGTGGGACCACCTGAAATACAGCTGCAAATTCTGGCAGGGCCTCCCCTGGCTTGATTTGTGGTGGGCATGGGACCGCTCTGAAGGATAGGACCCCAGGCACCTTCCGAGACTAGACCTTACAGTACAACTTGCCCTTGCTGGACGGAACACTGGCCTTGGAGCCTGGGACACCCTGGGGCAGCGCCACCATCTCGAGGCCGCCATGGCACAAGGAGGCCCTAGCATCATGGAGCCTGAGATGTCTGTCGGAGCAGGGGCCCCGACCTGAGGCTGCCATGCCAGGGGAGCCTAGACATCATGAAGCCTGGGACATCCTGGGGCAGTGCCACCAACCCGAGGCCGCTGTGACACACGGGGGCCCTGGTGCCACTGAGAGGCTGCACAGCAGGTCCAAGCCCAGGCCAGCAGTGAAGAGGCTCCACATCCTTTCCATCCCTCCAGCTGAGGCCACAGAAGTCTCGGAGCAGAAGTGCATCACCCTCAATGTCCATGGGTACGTTTTTGGCCACAGAATCTGGAAGCATAAAAGATGGCTCTGGGCTGGTTGGTTGCTGGCTCGGACTGGGGCTCAGGCTTCTGCATATGACCTGTCCTCTTCCCACACAAAATCTGGCTCACACCAAGCAGCGTCTAACTCCTGGAAGACCTGCTACACACAAGTGCAGTTACAAAGCGGAGAAACAGGGATGCCTGGAGGGGGCGGGGCGGGGCCGGGGCGGGGCCGGGCCGGGCTGCGCTCCAGTGGCACCGGGGTTTCTCAGGAAGACCCTGGGCATTACAGGGTCCAGGGCATGGGCTTCCTGGGATCCAGGACATGGAACAAGCACCCATTCCCCGGTCCTGTTGAATATGAATCAGCTAAGGGCCGATTCCCTCGGAGGACTGAGCACCGCTCCACAACACATACCAAGGTAATAACAAGCCCGGTACGAGCAGGAGGCTGGTGATGAAGACACGAGGACCAGATGAGCACGAGGGATCCTGACAGATCAGCCCTGGCACCGAACAAGGGGCAGACAGCATCGCCTGTTCCTGACGCATCAGCCCTGGCACTGAGCAAGGGGTGGCAGCACGACCTGTGCCCCTGCAGATGCAGAGGGATGTGAGGGGGCGCAGACCGGGCTTGGAGGCTAACTCGACCACCACTGCTTGCGCTTCCATTCCTCATGGCGGGGAGGCGAGGCACAGGCAGCCTTAGCGCTCACCTTGCCCCCGGGCTGCATTTTTTTCTGTTTGAGTCGTGTTCGCTTTACGTGGACAGACATAGCCATAATAACGGTTCCCTGAGTATTTTGCTGCCTACATAAAGGGCTTTCAGAATTCACTTCCATCCTTAGGAAAGGGGGCCAACACCAGGCTGTCTCCCTTAAGATGCCATGTCTCCTATGGGGAAAAAAAATCAAGAGAAATCAAATAAAGGCCATAAAATACATCAGTTTCAACATTAAATTTAATAGTATGCTTTAAATTGAAGATGAGTCAAGTCACATTTCCAAACCTCTGAAAGCAAGGTCACTGGGAGGGAGTGGTTTGCAACACACAGTTACTGGGAGGGAATGGTAGAGGGGGCCCAGGCTGGACCAGGTCTCAAACGTCAGTGCAAGGAGAAAGTCTGAACAAACGTTCTCCTGCCCTGCAGCTGTCCTCTTCCAGAACACACCGGTTATCTGTCAGTTTAGAACAAGGCCTGGGGAGGCAGGAGGTGGGCCTGGGAGGATCACCTAGCAACCAAGCTCCTCACCTGCACAACCGCACCACGCTGAGCTGAGCAGCACACACAAACACCTCTAATTCTCCCCAGAGAGAAGACGGAAGGCAGCACACTACTGCCACACCAGGTGAGAAGATTGAGGGGAGCCAGAGGCACGTTTCATCTTGCTTGCATGGAGGAGGGAGGGGAATAACGCCGCTCTCACTCGAGTGTTGCACAATTCTTTCCAGCACTGAGCAGTAGAAAACAAAAATTATAGGTGCTTCCTCAGAGAAATGTTTCCCAAGAACTGCACATAAATTATGTTCAAGAAATAGCATTTGAATGCCTCAAAGTGCTTTTATTTTTAATAATCCCCAAGTAATTCTATAAAACCAGGAATCACAGTCTCACCCAGCTCCAGGATCACGGCCCAGGTGACGTGGGCACACACATCCTGAAGATCCAACGTTCAACTAAAGTGGGGGGAGTGAAAATGATCCTGGGTATAATTTACACGGACACAGGAAGGTGGCTGAGCCCGAAACCCCTAAACCAGGAAGACCGGCATCCTGCAGAGGCTTCACCTCTGTCCTTTCCCAGCCTCTGGGAACCATCACTCTGCTCTCTACTGCCACAAACGCCGCTCCAAGGTACAACCAGGAAGATCTTCCTTCAAAACTGAGGAACGTGGCAGAACAGAGCTGTCAGGAGACTTTAACCACCAACAACACTAGTTATATGACCCAAAGATGATTAAAACCCTAGGCCCTTCAAGACTGAATGTTATCTATACTTAAATGCATTTAATCACCATATTGGGGGGTTATTCCTTTGTTTTGCTGCAAATATATCCAACGGCTGTAAAAGGAAAAGGCAATTTGTTAAAGAAGCTTCTTGGAGTGTCTCAACGGGCCTCTAAGAGAGGCAGGATAAAAGGCAGGACTTACTGGCAGAAACACTCAGCCGAGGGCAGGCAGAGTTCTTGAGCACCAACCAAGGCAAAACAAGGTCGAAGACCACACCACACTCTCCTCAATCACGTCTTCATTCCACGTGTCTTTCTATTTTTCGCGACTTCTCTGGGAGAGAGAATTAAATTGTGCTGAGCCTCTGAAAGAAAATGGAAACACACACCCGGGAAGGCCCTGCAGATGCTGAGAATGGGTGCAGCCGTCTCAGTCCGAATGTCCTTTCAGGACCATCTGACCTAGCTGGGATCCAAGTATCCAAAGTGCAGGAATGTACATCGGACCCGTGAAGCCAGGATTACAGCCACTGAAGGGCAGTTTTCCATCCCACCGCAACCGGCCTTGTTAGGGGCTTCCTCGGGGACCACCGACCTCACGCCACCACCCCTCAACTACTTCAACTAACTTATATCATGCCAGAGGCCTCTCCAGGCAGACCAGCCCTGCCTGAGTCCTGCTTCATGGCAAACCATCCAGGCAAACGTCCTCAGCCTCTTCCAGGAGGCTGTGCTTGGAAGGTGCCCTCAATTTACTTCTGTGGCTCTGAGACATTTAACTAGAGCCCAACACACCTCTTCCTGTTCACAGTATTGAGTTAACAGATTTTTATGGTGAACTTTCACTGGGAAGAACACTATTTCAGGAGCCCCAATGACCACAATGAAAATGCTTTTACCTCCCCTTACGTGACATCCGCAAGGCCAGGTCCAGGGAATGTTCTGGATCTCAGATAATGGCATATCCACTCGTAGTAAGTCTTGGTCTTGTTTCACAAGCTATCAAACGCTGCCCCGAAGCAGGAAAAACCCCACAACGTGGCAGGGAGGGGCAACCAGCCTGAGTTCCAAAGCCAGACCACGCGGGTCTGCTGACAGCGTGGGAAGGGTAAACAGTGAAGGGTCTAAGGCCAGACCACCCGGGTCCCGCTGACAGTGTGGCTTCAGGAGTTTCTTAAACTCTCTGCTCTCCAAGTTTCATGTCAGAAAAATGCGGTGATAACTGTGGCCACCTCGTGGGATGACGGGAACACACACAGTAACAGTATCAGCAGGTGACTTGCTGGGCACTGCCATAGGTTGCCCACGTGAAATCCAATTCGTTTTTTTTAAAAAAAAATACCCCAAACCTACAATCCTATAAAGGTCATTAATCCTAGTTATCCCTCAAGGCATTGAGCGAACAATAATGAGCCATCCATCCCCCTGCTGCTGACCTGCCTCAGCCCCACCCTCCGGAAACTGAAACCCCACCAGCAGCCACTACCTCAGCCCCACCCTCCAGAAACCCCGTATCCACACCAGCCACACAGGATGAGGGCAGGAAAGGAGCAGGACTGTGTCTTGGGAACTTAAACTGTGGAAGCTGAGTTAAATCAGTGCCACTCAAATCTTGTCACCAACGATCTTGTTAAATTGGGAGATTCCGTCTCTGGGGATCTCCAGGGAACCTGAGGCTCTGCACTGAGTGAGGTGAGCACTCATGCTGGAATGAGACGGCAGGGAAAGCAACCAAATCTGGGGTCGCAGTTGCCCGAGGCTTGGGTCCCACTGGAAAAGTGGCACCCCGGCCCTCGTGACAGTGGCGGAGGTCCCAAGCGGCAAGTCCAGGCGCAGAGACTCGTGGACCCAAAGCTTCCTCCAGGGCCAGGAGGGGCTGCTGCGCTGACAGCCACGAGGCAGGCAGGCAGCCTTCGAGCTCCTCCAGCTGCCGTCCTGCAGGCAGGGAGGACAGTGCCCAGACCACCCCAGGGCTCCCACAGCCTGCCAGGCTGGTACTCTTACTCCAGCCACTGACAAGAGTCCCCATGTTCCAAGCTAGGTTGAAACAGTGCCCCAGGCCTCAGGGCACATGCACCCCTGCAGGGCCACTCCTACCCAACACCTGGGGATGGGATTCCCACACATCCCCAACTCACAGCAAAACTTAAAAATGAAAGTCAGAAGATACAGCCAGGAAACCAATGCTCAAGAAGCAACTCCAGGGTGACTATTCCTAGAGATATTGCTACTGAACACCTTTAAAATCATTTCCAGGGTGACTTCCTAGAGCTATTGCTGCTGAAAATCTTTCAAATTCTTCATTTCAAAATTAGCTTTTATTACATTGTCTCCCTATTCTACCCAGACTCTAGAAAACAAAACCATTACAAATTCCAATTCTATCTTATAGCAAGTTAGAAACACACATGTTTCCTCAAAGGATTCTACTGAAACTAGGCCTCATAAAACTTAGAAACTAGGCCTCATATAGAAAA
>NW_020258595.1:0-40464 GCF_003255815.1 Theropithecus gelada | reverse complement strand
AAAAAAAAAACTGTAAATATAGTGATGCTCAACTAATGTTTACCCCATTTGGACTGAGGGGCTGCTTGTTAAGTAGCACTTCTTTCCCCTCGCTGCTCTATGAGTAGCCTGTGATAAAAATTAATAAAAAATATAAAAATTAAGAGTTATTGTTATGGGATGCTCGGAGTGTCATTTTGCCAGCCAGAAACCTCAGTGGCCAGTGGCGCCTAGGCCTGAGTTTTGCTCTGGCCTGCTAGGCGCATTATGCCCACTCAGCCTGGAAGGCTGTCCTTGGCTCCTGCTACTGACCTGGATCCCACACCTGCCAAGGGCAAGCCAGGTGTGGAGCAGTAAGGGGGGTGTGAGTGAGTGTGGGGTCCACACACTGTGCAGCAAGGCACACCAGCTGCAGAAGAGAGGACAGCTCTAGGCACTGGCAAGGGCACTGGCTCCCTGCAAGGCTGCAGCTGAACCAGGTATACCATAAGCAGCTTCGATGGCTGTTATTAGTCCATTCTCATGCTGTTATAAGAACATACCCGAGACTGGGTAATTTATAAAGAAAAGAGTCTTAATTGACTCACAGTTCCACACGGTTGGGGAGGTCTCACAATCATGGCAGAAGGCAAAAGAGAAGCAAAGGCAAATCTCACATGGCAGTAGGCAGGAGAGCACATGCAGGGGAACTGTCCTTTATAAAACCATCAGATCTCGTGAGACTTATTCACTTTCAAGATAACAGCATGGGAAAAACTCACTCCCATGATTCAATTACTTCCTACCAATTCCCTCCCATGATATATGGGGATTATGATAGCTACAATTCAAGATGAGATTTGGGTGGGGACAAAGCCACACCATATCATTCCACCCCAGGCCCTCCCAAATCTCATGTCCTCACATTTCAAAACAAATCATGCCTTCCCAACTGTTCCCCAAAGTCTTAATTCATCTCAGCATTAACTCAAAAGTCCACAGTCCAATGTATAATCTGGGTCAAGGCAAGTCCCCTCCGCCTATGAACGTATAAGATCAAAAACAAGTCAGTTACTTCCTGGATACAATGGGAGTACAGGCATTGGGTAAATACACCCATTCCAAATGGGATAAATTGGCCAACACAAAGGGACTATAGGCCTCATTAAAGTCTAAAATCCAGCAGGGTAGTCAAATCTTAAAACTCCAAAATGATCTCCTTTAATTCCACATCTCACATCCAGGTCATGCTGATGCAATAGGCGGGTTCCCATGGTCTTGGGCAGCTCTGCCCCTGTGGCTTTGCAGGGTACAGTCCACCTCCTGGCTGCTTTCATGGGCTAGTGTTGAGTATCTGTGGCTTTTCCAGGCACACAGTGCTAGCTGTTGGTGGATCTATCATTCCGGGATCTGGAGGATGGTGATCCTCTTCTCACCACTCCACTAGGCAGTGCCCCAGTGGGGACTCTGTGTCAGGGCTCCCATCACACATTTTCCTTCTGCACTGCCCTAGAAGAGGTTGTTCATGAGGGACTCACCCCTGCAGCACACCTCTGCCTGGACATCCAGGTGTTTCTCTGCATCCTCTGAAATTTAGGCAGAGGTTCCCAAACCTCAATTCTTGACTTCTGTGCACCAGCAGGCCCAACAACACACAGAAGCTGCCAAGGTTTGGGGCTTGCACCCTCTGAAGCAATGGTCTGAGCTGTACCTTGGCCCCTTTTAGCCACAGCTGAGACACGGGACACCAAGTCCTAAGACCATACAAAGCAAGGGAGCCCTGGAGCCAGTCCACGAAACCAATTCTCCTCCTGGGCCTCCAGGCCTATGATGGGACGGACTGCCATGAAGACCTCTGATATGCCCCAGAAACATTTTTCACCATTGTCTTGGTGATTGTGCAAGTTTCTGCATTTCCTTGTTACTTATGCAAATTTCTGCAGCTGGCTGGAATTTCTCCTCAGAAAATGGATTTTTCTTTTTTATTGCATTGCCAGGCTGCAAATTTTCCAAAATTTTATGCTCTGCTTCTCTTTTAAACATAAGTTCGAATTACAAATCATATCTTTGTGAATGAATAAAACTAAATGCTTTTAAAAGAACCCAAGTCACCTCTTGCTACCTTGCTGCTTAGAAATTTCTTCTGCTAGATACCCTGAATCATCTCTCTCAAGTACAAAGTTCCACAGATATCTAGGTCAGGGGCAAAATGCCACCAGTCTCTTTGCTAAAAACACAGTAAGAATCACCTTTGCTCCAGTTCCCAACAAGTTCCTCATCTCTATCTGGAACACCTCAGCCTGGACTTCATTGTCTATATTACTATCAGCATTTTGGTCAAAATCATTCAACAAGTCTCTAGAAAGCTCCATACTTTCCCACAGCCTCCTGTCTTCTTCTGAGCCCTCCAAACTGTTCCAGCCTCTACCTGTTACCCAGTTCTAAAGTAAATTCCACATTTAAGGTTATCTTAATAGCAGTATCCCACTCTATCGGTACCAATTTACTGTATTAGTCTGTTCTCAAGTTGCTATAAAGATATACCCAAGACTTATAGAGGAAAGAGATTTAAAAGACTCACAGTTCCACATGGATGGGGAAGTCTCATAAACATGATGGAGGGCAAAAGAGGAGCAAAAGCATGTCTTACATGGTGGCAGGCAAGAGAGCATGTGAAGGGGAACTGCCCTTTATAAAACCTTCAAATCTCATGAGACTTATTCACTATCATGAGAACAGCATGGAAAAAAACTGCCTCCATGATTCAATTACCTCCCACCAGGTCCCTCCAACAACACATGGGGATTATGGGAGCTAAAACTCAAGATGAGATTTGGGTGGGAATACAGCCAAACCATATCAACAGCTAACACCAAGAAACATGGTGTGGTGCTCAGAAGCTTGGAGATGCCAGGAACCACAGAGACCTAAAAAGGGTGTCACAGCTCTGGCTCAGGGAGCTTCTAGGTCTGGGCTCCCCAAAGGGACACAGCTCTTCTTTCCTTCTCTAGTTTTTCCTTCTTGTCCCCCACAACATGGCATGCAAGGGAGGTGTTTCAGCCCTGTTTGTGTTACAGCTTTTTTAGCCCCACCATTCAGTGGGTCCTGAGTTCTTGTACTCCATCCAGGAAGAATGAGGTACATAGACAAGTGGAGGGCCAACAAGATAAAGAGGAGCTTTATTGAGCAATAGAACAGCTCAGAGGGGAACTCCTCTCTATAGCCAGAGTGTTCCAATGAGTGTTCAGCTCTCAGCAGAGAGAGTAGCTCCTTTCTGTGGGGCAGGTCATCCTGATAATTGTCCAGCTCTCAGCAGAGAGGTTAATTTCTTTCTGCAACTGGATGTTTCATCATCTTCTCAGCCCTCAGCAAAGAGGAGATCCTGGGGTGGGCAGCTTCTCTCTGCAGTTGGTTGTCCCATCATCTCCTTGAGTTTGGCTGAGTCCAGGGCTTTTATGGGTCTCAGGGGAGAGGAAGTACACGTCCATTGGTCCATGGGTGGCCATGGGTAGGTCCGGAAAAGGCACCACAAGTTCCCACTTCAGTCCAGGGGATCAGTAGCCCAGCCCCCAGGCTTCAGGCCCTCCCCAGTCTGAAGGTGGGGTTTCACTGGGGACCCGCCCCTCTTCTTCCCAGGATCTTGTCTGATGCCTGCCACCATTCATGGCACCCAGGCTGTTTGTGCCCAGGGGTGCCTGCAGGCCAGTGCCAAGCTGCCCTCAGCACCTGCTGGGCCTCCCTTCCATGCTCGTTGGTGCCCAAAGTCTAGAGGGGGCCAATGTGGCAGGGGGCTGGTCTGTCAGCACTGCCCCAAGCATGCACACACCCTGTCAGGTTGCAACAGCACCTGGGTTCCGTGATTGGAGTGGGCAATGAAAGCAAGAAGAGGCCAGGTAATGGGAGCAGACACCTTCAAGCCTGTGTGGGCAAAGGAGGAGGCCGTCCCAGGCCCCCCACGAGTGCAAAATGCCTGAGTCCACAGCCACAACTTGGGCAGCTGCAGCCACACATGGGAGGGAGGGGTCTTGCCTGCTCCCAGCTCCCACTGGCTCCATGTAGCACAGCACTGCCCCGGAACCCAGCTCCACCTCTGCCCGCCCTTCGTGCCTGACCATGCTGCTCCCCCACCAGCAGGTGACCCGGCCTGGTCCCATTGCGATGGCTCTCAGGGCAATGGGTGAGATGCACATGGTACAGTGGACGTGGCCAACCCCACACAAATGACTCCAATGTTTCTGGGGCTGGTCCCGTGAGTTCTGGCTGCACCTTTGGCCCGGTGCTTATGGGCCCATGGAATGTGGCAGGGAGCAAGGTTGAGATCACAGCAGAGGCTCTGGGCCTGGGAACAGGTTCTGCCTGGCCATGCAAGGGTGGGGGTGGTGCAGTTGATTGCCTCATGGATCCAGGGCACAGAGAACCCACTGCTGCCACTGCTGCTCCTGCAACCACTCCTGCTGCCACTGCTCTCACCTCCCCAGTGCAGCTGGCATAATGACAGCAGCTGCTCTGGGTGGTCTACCGTTGCCATCATTATTGTACCCCTGTGAATGAGGAAGCTGCTTACAATATTGGAAGCCTACTTTGATGAACCACCAGCTGAGATTTACAAAAGACAGCTCTCAAGAACTCACAATCAAATCCAGGTTCCTAGGAGTAGACCAGATCCAATTGCATAAGATATGGTGGTCAAGAGTTTAGAGTAAAGTGGATAAATTCCTAGAAACATACACACTATCAAGATTGAATCATAAATAATAATTAAAAAGAACAGATATATAACTGGTAAGAAGATTAAATTCAGTAATCAAAAAAACTCCCCAATAAAAAGGTGCCCATAACCAGATGCCTTCCTTGGAGAATTCTACTAAAGATGTATAAAACAATTAACAACAATCTTCCTCAAACTCTTGCAAAAAATTGAAGAGAAGCCTGGGCACGGTGGCTCACACCTATAATCCCAGCACTTTGGGAGGCTGAGGCAGGTGGATCATGAGGTCAGGAGATTGAGACCATCCAGGCCAACATGGTGAAACCCCATCGCTGCTAAAAATAGAAAAATTAGCCAGGTGTAGTGGCACATGCCTATAGTCCCAGCTACTCAGGAGGCTGAGGCACAAGAATCACTTGAACCCGGGAGGCAGAGGTTGCAGTGAGCTGAGATCACACCACTGCACTCCAGCCTGGGTGACAGAGTGAAACCCTGTCTCAAAAAAAAAAAAAAAAAAAAAAAATTGAAGAGAAAGGAACATTCCAAATTCATTTTATGATGTCAGCATTACACTATACCAAAGCCAGATAAGTATACCATTGGAAAAGAAAACAATAGACAAATATTTCTGATGAATATTGATTCAAAAATCTCAACCACATATTCAAAAACCAAATTCAACAGGACATCACATACACCACGAACAAGTGGGATTCATTCCTAGAATGCAAGGATGGTTCAACATGCAAAAATCAATCAGTGTAGTTACTTACATCAACAGAATGAAGGACAAAACCAAACGATTATCTCAAGTGATGCAGAGGAAGCATCTGATGCAATGCAACACCCTTTTATGATAAAAACCCCCAACAGACAAGAAATAGAAGGAAAATACCTCAACATATTAAAGATCATATATGAAGAACCACAGATAACATCATACTCAATGGTAAAAAACTGAAAAATTTTCCTCTAAGCTCAGGTACAAAGTGTGAAAGCCTTCTCTCTCCACTTTCACTCAACATGGTACTGCAAGTCCTAGCCAGGAAAATTAGTCAAGAAAAAAACTAAAGGGCATCCAAAAAGGAAATTAAAAAGTAAAATTATCTTTGTTCACAAATGACAAGATCTTACATAATTTGAGGGTAGAAAACCCTGAAATTCCACACACGAAAAAACTACTAGACCTGATAAACATATCCAGCAAACATGTAGGATACAAAATCAACAAGGCAAAATTGGTTGTTTCTATATACTAACAATAATCCAAAAGTAAATTTAGAAACAATCTCATTTATAATAATATCAAAAAGAATTAAATGACAATATCAAAAAGAACAAAATGATTAGGATTAACCAAGAAGGTGAAAGAGGTATACACTGAAAACTGTAAAATATTGCTAAAAGAAATGTTAAAAGATATAAATAAGTGACATCCAGTGTTCATTGCAACACTGAATTGAAAAATTTAATATTGTTAAAATATCCATACTATTCAAAGCAAAGGAAAACTACAGATTCAATGTAATCCATATCAAAATCCTAATGACATTTTTTTCAGAAATAGAAAAAATTTCCTAAACTTATATGGAATCCCAAAGGACCCCAAATCGTCAAAACAATCTTGAAAAAGAACATAGTTGGAGGCATCACACTTTCTGATTTCAAAACACATTACAAAGCTATAGTAATCAAAACAGTGTGGTACCGGCATAAAGACAGACATACAGACAAATGGAATAGAGAGCCCAGAAATAAACCCTTACATATAATGTTCAAATTATCTTCAACAACTCAGTGAGGACAGGACATTCTCTTCAAACAGGTGGTATTTGGAAAATGGAATATGCACATGCAAAAGAATAAAGTCAGATTCTTACCTAACACCAAATATAAAACTTAATCAAAATGATTTAAGACCTAAACACTTGAAACTATTAAACTCAAGAAGAAAAATGGGAAAAGCCTTATGACATTAGATTTGGGAATGGTTTCTTGGGTATGACATCAAATCCACAACCAACAAAACCAAAAATAGACAAATGGAACTACATCAAATTTAAAAATGTATTTGCATCAAAGAATGCAATACAATCAACAGAATGAAAAGTCAGCCTACAGAATATGAGAAAATATTTGCAAACCATGTATCTGATAAAGGGCTAATATCCAGAGCACATAAAGAACTTCTGCAACTCAATGACACAGAAAAACAAATAGTCTGATTTTAAATGGGCAAATTTCTGCAAAGAAAATATACAAACGGCCAATAAGCAAATGAAAAGACGCTAAACATCACTACATACTTAGAGAAATTCAAATCAAAACCACAATGAGATATCATCCCACCTCCATTAATATGGCCACAATCAAAAAACTATAATTATAATAAACATTTCTGAGGATGTGGAAAAAATTGGAACCCTTGTGGACTGTTGGTGAAAATATGAAATGGTGTAGCCACTACAGAAAACAATATGAAGGTTCTTGAAAGAATTAAAAATAGAATTACTATGTGATCTTGCAATCTCTTTTTGGTATATATCCAAAATAAGTGAAAGCAGTAATTTGAAGAGATATTTGCATACCCATATTCAGAGTGGCACTATTTAAAATAGCCAAGAGTTGTAAGTAAACCAAATACCCATCAATAAATAAATGGATAAACAAAATGTGATATATAAAAATAATGGAATATTATCCAGGATTGAAAAGAGAAGGAAACTCTATCATCTGTTTCAACATGGTTGAACATAGAGGACATTATGCTAAGTGAAATAAGCCACTCACAAAAGGCCAAATACTCTATGATACCACATATATGTGGTACCTAAAGTAGATAAGCTCATAGAAATAGAAAGTGGAATGGTGTTTTCCAAGGGTTAGGGGCAAGGGAATATGAGGAGTTGTTCAATGGGTGTAGAGTTTCCATTTTTGCAACATGAAAAATTTTTAGAGCTCTGTCACACAAAAATGTGAATAATATTACCGAATTGTACACTTAAATAGAATGATAGTTAGATTTTTATGTTATGTATTTTTACCACAATTAAATTTTTTTAAAAAAATCATTTTAGAGCAAAATGACCTTTCTAATTCAAAGATGTGTATGTAAACATTAAAGGTTGTATTGCAACTGGCATGATGTATATCTCATCTCACATACCTCAGACTGCCAATTCCTGGTAAACATAATTTGCAGAGCAAAACCTGGTCAGCCTGACAATCAAGGAGATTTGTATGGAGATATTACTGAGCAGTGGAATGGCTAAAATGAAAGCTAAGATGAGGTGTGTACAGGGAAGACGTGTTTGGCATTTAACAGAAATAATACTTGTGTCTGAAAACCACATTTATAAATAATTCTGAAAAAAACTAACTTGGACTGAAAAGAAGAGGCAGAAAAAAATTCAAATAAATGAAGTTTATGTAATTCCAAATCTTCTAGAAATGGACCTTTAAATGCCTTTTTTAAATGTTTGTTTTGGAATTTTCCTAAAACATAAAATTCTTTCTGATTTCTCTAAACTGAACACTATGAACAGAATTTAACATCTTCTTCATGAATCAGAATCATTACTCTGAACAATAGGTACTGAATTGTGTTGAAATTCGCTAATGCCCTCTGGAGTCATAGAAAGTTTATGACCATTTTCTTAAACAGCCCAGAATGCTGTACTTTTTAAGTTCTTATGCTTAGTTTTCAAGTTTTCTTATTCTTTATTTTGAGCTATCAGCTCAAATCCTAAAATATAGGCTATTTTAATCCTAAAATATAGACTTAACTCTATAAATGTCTTTTATCCCTTTTAAATCATAGTTATAATTGCCTGTATATCTGGAAACTAGATCACCAAGCATGCAGGGTATATGAGATAATAAATAATAAAGTAACAGCAAATAAGATAAGAAATAGTTAATATTTACTGTTTACCACATACCAGGCACTGCTGCATGGGTATTAACTCAATTCTATAGCAACTCTATTATTATTTCCATTTTAGAGATGAGAAGATTGAGGAACAAACAGCTAAAGTAACTTGCCCAAAACGACACAGCTAGCAACTGGCAGAGCCAGGATTCAACCCCAAGGGTCTGGCTTCAAAGAGTATCAACTACGGCCTAGGATATATAGGCTCACAGAAGGATTCCATAAATGAGGAGCAGATGCTGGGATATGGTCACTTTAGAGTCTATTTTGATTGTTTCAACTTTTTTTTTTTTCCTCTTCTTATTGGTTTCAGGCAGTATTCCAGATGGACCAGTTTGCTGGATCATTAAGTTTCAAATAAGGGAAGATTATTAATTTTAAAATGTACATATGAAACGTATTTTAAGAAATGCAATTAAGTCCCACACCTGTTACAATTTTTAAAAATGAATCTCTCTCTTCCCAATGCAGAATTCCTCAACTCAAATCTTAGGAAACAAATCTTCATTTCAGGGCATCCAGGTGAAGTGCCTCTTCTCTGCCTAAATTTCCTGAAAATGAAGCCCCCCTTGTGCCTTAGGTAAGTCTCCGCAATGGAAACAAAGGTGTTTCTATGGCAGTCTTGTCTGTCACTTCTTTTTTGCTTTAGTGGCAAATGCATGGCTCTCCTTTGTTTTGACAGGAGACTTATCTAGCCCCAGCAAGTTTCCTGCTGTATTGATTACTGAGCCTTATTCAAAAAGCAGATGGCAACACCACAGAGGCATAAAGAAAGATTAAAAGCTTGACAGTGGCAAGATGGAGTAGAAATAGAGCCTTCTAGATTTTAAAAAGGCAGCAGCTTTTAATATTTTTTTACTTCTTCTTTGTAACTTACGAAGAAATACTTTAAAATGCTGAATCTGTTCATCTGGGCTGGGTGCGGTGGCTCACACCTGTAATCCCAGCACTTTGGGAGACAGAGGCAGGTGGATCATGAGGTCAGGTGTTCAAGACCAGCCTGGCCAACATGGTAAAACCCCATCTCTACTAAAAGTACCAAAAATAAGCCGGGTGTGGTGGTGGGCACCTGTAATCCCAGCTACTCAGGGGGCTGAGGCAGGAGCATCACCTGAACCTGGGAGAAGGAGGTTGCAGTGAGCTGAGATCGTGCCACTACACTCCAACCCAGGTGACAGTGTGAGACTCCATCTCAAAAAAATAAATAAAATAAAATAAAATAAAATAAAATAAAATAAAATAAATGAATCTGCTCATCTGGGAGTGGGTTTGGGGAGACCTTGTACTAAAACAGGTCAATTATATTAACCTTCAGTAGCCTCTTTCCCACAACTATTTGCAAGTTTATTAAAGCCAAAGGAAAACACTCAAACAGGAAATCTAAAAGGCCTCCAGGCAATTATAGGGTACACATCACCCACATATTTTACCAAACCATCTTCCAGGAAAACAAGAACCCATGAATAACAAATAATGCAGTGTTTCAGCAGGGAGAAAAAGAACTACATCTTATCTCTATTATTCAGCAGCTGTCAAAATCCAGTTTTAAAAGAATGATAAACTGGGGCAGGGTTGGGGGGCAGAAGAGAGGATGTTTTGTTTTATGACATCGTTAAAATTAAAAAAGAAACTTTTCTATTGTTAATTTTGGAAATGTTCTTATGTTCTATGGAGCCAGCTCTCACAAAACAGGGCTAAGGGATGGCAATACAGCATCTGGTTCAGACACATTACAAGTCTGTAGACTTCACACTGACACACAGCAAAATGCTTTGTGGGGGCTGAGACTGACTCAGGAAAATGTCAGAATTCATCTTGCTGAGTGAGCAAGGCCAATTTTCTAGGCCCTCCTACAGAAACAGCCCGAAGGCTTGACAAACGTAAATTCTTTATATGTTCGACACTTTCAGATAATGAAACACTCCCCTCCACTAAATCGCAAACTCACTATGATGCATCTATGCTCTAACTTTGACACCCCATGCTCCCTGCGGTCACAGTTCACATCACTGGGGACTCTTTTTTTTCACTCTTGGCAGAATTTAACTCTTGCTTACCAAACCCTGTTGTGCATTATTTGCTGTGGCAACAAAGAACAAAGTCATGGTCTGGGTCTCAGGCAGCTTACAACCCGCAAGCAAAAAGAAAAATTGGACCTGTTATAAATGTGCTTTACCCTATTTACTATAAAAAAAAACTTCATGTGTGCTTGATTTGTTTGTTTTTGAGTAGTCCTTCTTTAAATATTTTGCTAAAATAAATTGTTTAAAATAAAAAATGTTAAACAAAATAAGTTAATATGAATATCTTTGAATTCAAGATGAATTAAAAATACTTTTAAATGTGAATAAAAGCCATGAGCAGAAACTCCCTCAACTGCCTTTGAGCAAACCAACAAGTCTACCTAAATCTCCACCCATACTCTCCTAGTAAAATGGAAACCACGTCCCTCCCACTGTTTAAAGCTGATTAATTTCAGTACTTGTCCACTCTCGCCATACACGTTCCCAGTGACTTTCTCTAGCAAGAATGTTCCCTTTCTTGTTCAACCTTTTCCTCTTTACTAGCAACTTTCCTCACTATTAACTGTACACAAATCTCAGCCATATTAAAACCATAGTAACAAAATCAAACCTTCTCTCAACCCTAAATTCACTTCCAGTTACTACCCAAACATCTTGAAGGATTTATCTATGCTCATTATCTCCATTTACTTACCTCTGTCCTCAAACCAGAGCAATTTGGCTCTCACCACCCTTGCTCCATTGATCTGATCTTGTCACATTCGCAAGTGATGTTCACATCATTAAATCTATTAGCTATTTTCAGGTCATAATTTTTTAACTTTTCTGCAGAATGAGACATTGCTGACTATTCCCTCTTTCATGAAACACGTCTTTCCTTGGCTTCCCATTCTCAAATATTCAATTCTCCTCCTACTTCTTTTGCCACTCCCTTTCAGCCCTGAACTGATATTCTTCCTCTTACTGAACTTACCAACTGAGGTTTCTAGGGCTCTGTTCTATACTTATTCTTACTATAAATTTGATCTCTGTGTCATTTTATAACTTCCAAGCAAATGTTAAGGTTATCTGCATACTTGCAAACTGCAGAAACCCAGATTAGAAACTTACATTTCCTTACTCTCCAAGTTCCATCACTTCTACCTTCTAGCTATATGTAAAATCAATGCCTTTCTCATCCCTATTGTCACAATACTAATCAAAGCCTCTATAATCACTCAATAGAATTAGTGTAACTGCGGCCGGGCGCGGTGGCTCAAGCCTGTAATCCCAGCACTTTGGGAGGCCGAGACGGGTGGATCACGAGGTCAGGAGATCGAGACCATCCTGGCTAACACGGTGAAACCCTGTCTCTACTAAGAAATACAAAAAAAAAAAAAACTAGCCGGGCGAGGTGGCGGGCGTCTGTAGTCCCAGCTACTCGGGAGGCTGAGGCCGGAGAATGGCGTGAACCCGGGAGGCGGAGCTTGCAGTGAGCTGAGATCCGGCCACTGCACTCTAGCCTGGGCTACAGAGCGAGACTCCGTCTCAAAAAAAAAAAAAAAAAAAAAAAGAATTAGTGTAACTGCTTCATATGTGGTTTCTCAAATTTGCATTCCTTGAATCCATTTCTTATGTATTATACAGAGTGATCTTACCATTATTTTTAATTATTACTCTTAATTCCATATAGATTACATGAATAAGTTCTTAATATAAAAGTTAAAATAATAAAAATTAAAGTATCTAATATACACACATTGGAAAATGATTTGGCATTGTTTACGCTGTTGAAGATGAATGTACCTTACAACCAAGTAATTGTACTCCAAAACATTCAAAATGTGTGTTTATTCAAAAAACACATAAAATTTAATATACTAACTGTAATATTAAAAAAACAAGGAAAATGAACTGCATTATATACATACAGATAGATCTAACTAAAACATCAAGAAGCAAATGCAAATTGTGTGAGAGTACATATAATATGATTTCAGTTTTATAAAGCTCAGAAACATGTAGAACTTTATAAAGTACACTTTAGGATATGTACACATTTGAAACTATAAGGAACAACAGTGATCAACATAAAATTCAGGATAATGATTACCTTTTGGTGAGGGAGACAGGTATAGGATGAGGGTAGAACACATGGGATTTCTAAGAGACTTGTAACAATCTATTTCTTAAGCTGGATAGTTGGTTGTCTTCTTCACTGCAATGTTCCCAAATCCTAGCAGAAGCATGGCACATAGTAGGTGCTCAATAAATATTAGTGAAATGAGGGAAAAAAAGAAGAAACCCGAACTCAGTTTTTTTCTACGAAACAATAGTTTGTTAGCAAGCTGTAGTGCCTATCAAAACAATTAGAACATCTGGATAAAATACAAAAGAAAAAACAAAAATAAAAACCTATGTAGAAGCATAAGAAAGCTTATGCGAAGCCAAAATGGAGGGACCAAGATCCAAGGAAAAAAAGGAGGTAAATAAAAGTCCTGTGTTCTGCATTTCTGTATTAAACCGAGTATTTCACGATATGAAGCACTGGGGGAAGACTGAGAATCCAGACAGATGTAAGCTGATAAGAAGAAGAGATGCCAGCTAAATTTTGGCACTCTCACAGGCATGAGAAGAAAAGAAAAAATCAAGTTTGGGGCTACAAAAATATTCAGGAAGACAAAATCTCAGAGAGAAAGGAAGTACAGAAAAAAATAAAAAAGAAGCTAATCCTCAAAAAATGTTGGTGAATTCTGAATCTGCCTAGGGTGAAACTCTAAGAAGCTAAGCAGAAGCTGAAGTGGAAAAGAAGTCTTTTGCCGTATCACGAGGTTAAGGAGACTACTTTGGAATTTAGGACCCTCTATGGATAAAGGGCCCTAGTAAACAATCCTGGCTTTCTCAATGAGACCCGCTATAAGTAAGAGTGAATAAAAACCAGTCTGAGTCTTTCATGGACTACTATCCATCACTGAGACAGCTCAAGCCTTGCTTGGATTCAGGTGATATGTCTATATCAAGTTACTTATCAGAGATAGGTTAAAGCCTCTCTGGAAAAAGATAATGCATCCAGAACCACTGTAACAACACGATGCCTGATATTCAATCTCAAATTATACCACACAGAAGCCCAAAGATACAGGAGGGAATGAATAGCAATAGAAAATAAATATGTGAGTAAATCTAAATTAATATTGATTATACAAGATGGTAATAGTAATAATAATATCTCATGGATTTAAGACATATATTGAAATTAAATGCAATATAAAAGGCAGGTTGGGTTGGGCACAGCGGCTCACGCCTGTAACCCCATCACTTTGGTAGTCCAAGGCTGGAGGATCACTTGAGCTCTGGACTTTGAGACCAGCCTGGGCAACACAGAGAGACCCCATCTCAAAAGAATTTATTTTTAATCAGCAGGGTGTAGTGGTACATGTCTATAGTTCCAGCTACTCAGGGCGCTGAAGTAGGAGGATCATTTGACCCTGGAAGTTTGAGGCTGCAGCAAGCTATGATTGTGCCACTCTACTCCAGCCTGGGTGACAAAAGTGAAACCCTGTCTCAAAAAAAAAAAAAAGGCAGGTGGGAAGTAAATCCAGTTAAATGGTGCTGATATCTAACTTTGTATAAGAAAGGTAAAAGGAATAACTTACATCAGTCTTTAGTGAGCTAAGGATGCATGCTGAAATCCATAGAATAACTATTAAAAGTATTAAAAAATTAATATAAGCAATATGTGTATATATATATATGCCTAACAGGCAAAGAGAAGGAAAAGTTAAATAATAAAAAAGAGATACTATATGAATACCAAATAACATAAGGAAAGACGAAAAAGGAGCATAGTGGGACAAATGGAAAAACATAAATTAAGATGGTATATATGAATAAAATAAACAAGAAAGAAGGAAAGTAGGGGGGCAAGCAGGCTGTCAGGTTTCTAACAATTATTTTTTTAAAAAAATTGCCTATCATTGTTATGTAGTTTTTCCAGTGTTGATTAGAAAGCAATTTCATTTGCATTTGAAGCCGTTCAGTTTATATGAAGTACGATTACATTTATACAAAGGACAAAACAAGCACAATTAATAGATGCTCTTAGAAATCAGGACACTTGTTACCTTTCTAAAGGGATAAGTTGGTGATTGAAAGAACAAAAATGAATTTTGCTCGTATTATTCTCTGTTCCCATCTGAATGCTGGTTAGACAAGTTAAGTTTGTGCACTATTCTGCACTTATTTTGTATATCAATAAGAGTTTTAAACAATAACCAGGAACCACTATGAGATACTACTTCACACCTACGAGGATGGCTAAACAATAAAAGGCAAACAAGTATTGGCAAGGATACAGAGAAACTGGAATGCTTATACATTGTGGTGGGATTGTAAAATGGGGCAGCTATTTTGGAACAGTTTAGTAGTCACTGTAAATGTTAAACACAGAGTTACTATATGATCCAGATTCCCCTCCTACATATATATCCAAGACAATTGAAAACATATGTCTACATAAAAATATGCACAAAAATTTTCATAGTAGCGTTATTCATAATAGCCCAAAATGAAAGTAAGCCATATGTCCATGATGAATGGATAAATAAAAAGCTGTTTATCCATATAACGGAATATTATTCAGCAATAAAAAGGAATGTAGTACTAATACATGCTAAACATAAATAAATCTCAAAAAAGTATGCTAGGTGAAAGAAGTCAGTCACAAAAGACCACATATTATATGATTTCACTTATATAAAATGTCCAGAATAGGCAAATCCATCAAGACAAAAAGTACAATAGTAGTTGCCAAGTGTTGGCTGGTGGTGAGAATGAACCTAATGGGTACAGGGTTTCTGTCTGGAGTGACAAAAATATTCTAAAATTAGATAGTGATAATAGTTACATGACTCTATGAATATACTAAAATCACTGAATTGTAAACTTTAGAAGGATTAATTTTATAGTATGTGAATTACATTTTAATAGAACTGTTTTAAAAAAACAGTAAATACAAGTAAATACAAGAAATACAAGTAAATACAAGAAGTAAATACAAGAAGACATTTCCTTGAACACTAAAAAAAATACAGACTGCAGAAACAAACATACATGATGGCATACAGGTAACAGAGTTATCAAATTCAGGCTCTTGGGGTAATGCTTAATGTATCTAAGAAAATAAAAGACAAGACTGATAGTATTGGCAGAGATCCTCAAAGAAGTGAAAGAACCAAATGGATATTCAGTTACTGAAAAAGTAACTTTAAGAATTAAATCAAGAGACTAGACATCCATCAGACACAGACAAAGAAAAAATTATTAAACTAGAACACTGATTATTTTTAAAAGTCTGGAATTAAACACAGAAAAACAAAAAAGTAGACAATATAGAAAAGAACATGGGAACAATAGAAAACAGTAAAAATATCTAACATACCTATAATTGGAGAGCCAGAGCGGAGGTGAGAGAAATAATGAAGCAAAAAGAACAATTTTAAAAGATAATGGCTAAAAATGTTCAAAGATACATTAAGCTTGTATTCAAGAGGCACTACAAACCCTAAACTGGATTAATACAAAGAGAATAACACCTACACATATCATAATAAAACTTCTTAAAATCAAAAACAAAGAAAAACTTTAAAACTGGTAGTTTAAAAAATATACACTTACAATTATTATACATATATATGTATATATATGTTACATACATAATTCAAAGGAGCAACATAAAAATATACAGCTGACTTCTTAACACAAATAATAAAAATAAGGTGACAATAAATTAGCGACTGAAAGTGCAGAAAGAAAATAACTGCTAACCCAGGATTTATACACTATAAAACTATCCATCAATAACAATAATTAAATAAAGATATTTTCAGAAATCTAGAATCTGAAATAACTTTTTAGCAGTAGATCAATACTACAGGAAGTACTAAGAAGTGTCTATTAAGCAGAGAGAAAATGATACCAGATAAAAGTTTGAAATTGCAAAAGGGAATCAAAAGCAATGGAATGGATAAATATGTGGATTAATCCAAATTAATATGTATGGTTTAAATCACTGACAATTATGTATAGTAAGGATACCCCTCAGAGAAGACTCGTGTGAAACACAAAAATTGATAGTGATGAGAAGAAATTATAGAAAGAATAAAAGAGGAAAGATAATTAGAAATCAATTTGTAAAACTGTATATACAAAGTCAAATACATCATTAACTATATCAAACAAAAAAACCCTATAATTGAAAATATTTTAAGATTGTTTAAGTAAAAAGAAACATACCTAAAAGCTATATATATGTATGTATCTTTAATTGGAAAAAAATACACAAGAGACTTATGAAAATCAACTGTATCTATAAATACTAACAATAAACAAATGGAAACTAAAATTAAAATCACAATACCATTTATAATCACCCAAAATTAAAAGCACAATATCATTTATAATCACCCAAAAGAAAATGTAATACTTAGGCATAAATCTAACAAGGAGTGTATGGAATCTGTATGCTGAAAATTACAAAATGCTGCTGAAAGAAATATATAAAGACCTATATAAATGAAGAGGCATACTATGTTCATGGATTGGAAGACTCACTATAATAAAGATGTCAATTCTTCCTAAAGTAATGTATAGATTTAGTGCAATTCCTATCAAATCCCACTATAGATTTTGTATACATAAGGAACCTTATTAATTTACATTAAAACTTGTAGCTCCTAGAATAACTAAAACAATTGTGACAAGGAAGAATTAAATGGGAGAAATCAATCTACTCAATATTATAATTCATTATAAAGTTACAGTAATTAAGACACTATGATATTAGCAAAGGAATAGGCAAAATAATCAATTTTTAAAAATAGAAAACCTAGACTCATGAAAATATGCCCAACTAATTTTTGACAGATGCACAAATACAATTAAATGGAAAAAGGAGCACCTTTTCAACAAACGGTACTGGAGCTATTTGATATTGATAGGCAAAAACAAACAACAAAACAAAAGAAAACAAAAAAACTGACCTAAAATTCGTATCTTATGTGATACTATGTAAATACTAACTCAAAATGGATCATGGGCTAAAATTTAAAATGTAAAACCATACGAATTGTAGAAAAAATAAGAGAAAAACATTACAAGTCAGGCCGAGGTGGAACATTTTTAGACTTGACATCAGAAGCACAATTCAGAAAGAAAAAAATTAAAAATTGGACTTCATCAAAATTAAAATCTTTTGTTCTTCAAAACCCTATGATGAAAACAAGAGCTATGGGTTGGGAGAAATGATGGCAAGCAACTTATCCAACAAGAATCTAGAATATTTCCAAAACTCTTAAAATTCAAGAGTAAAAATACAAGCACTGCAATTAGAAAAAGCACAAAGGACATAAATAGATATTCACCAAAGAGGATATACTTATGCAAAACAAGTACATGAAAAGATGTTCATCAATGAGAACACTTGGACACAGGGTGGGGAATATCACACACCGGAGCCTGTCATGGGTGGGAAGGTTGGGGGAGGGATAGCATTAGGAGAAATACCTAATGTAAATGACAAGTTAATGGGTGCAGCAAACGAACATGGTACATGTATACATGTGTAACAAATCTGCACGTTGTGCACATGTACCCTAGAACTTAAAGTATAATTTTAAAAAATAGAAAAAAAAGAAAAAACGTTCATCATCCTTCACAATTAGGGAAATGTAAATTAAAACCACAAAAAGATATTATCACACATCTATGAAAAGGAGTAAAAGTGATCACACCGACTACTGGCAAGAACACAGAGAAACTAAATCTCTCAGATACTGATCATAGGGATGTAAAATGGTACAACCACTCTGAAAATGTTTTGGATATTGTTTATAAAATCAAACTTGCACTTTCCATGTGATACAACAATTGCATTTTTAGGCATTTAAACCAGAAAAAAAAGTTAATTTTGTTCACATAAAAACCCGTACATGAGTGTTTGGCTTTATTTGTAATAGCCAAAACTGCAAAAAAATCAAGTGCGCTTCACTTAAGTAAAGGTTAAACTAACATAGTACATCCATATTATGGAATACTACATAGTAATAAAAAAGGAACACATGACTGATATACACAACAACTTGGACAGATCTCAAAAATTATGCTGAGAAAAAAGTCAATCTCAAAAGGTTGCATATTACATGATTCCATTTAGACAGCACTCTTTAAATTTAAAAATTTTAGAAGCAGAGAAGAAATTAATGGTTGTTAGGAGGAAAGCAGGTGGGTATGGCAATTATGAATAGAAAGCTTCATAATGAAGTTCTGTATTGTAATTGTGGTAATGGTTATACAAAACTACATTTGTGATAAAATTGCATAGAAGTACATACATATACATAAATGCATGTAACACTGATGAAATCTGAATAAGCTCTATGGACTGTTACCAATGTCAGTTTCTTAGTTTTGACACTATACCACAGTTACATATGATGTTACCATCGGGGAATACAGAATGAAGAATATAGAAGACCTCCCTCTATATTTTCTGCAACTTTCTGAGAATTGATAATTATTATGAAAGAACAACTACATATTATATATAAAATAACAAAAAGAAAGCCTCTATATTCATTTACAAGGAAGGATTTAAGGCAAATAAATCTAAGAAATAGAGTGGCATTTCACAATGATACATTTATGAGTAACAAAAATTCTAAATATATATACACCAATAGTATAAATTTAAATTTAAAAAGGAAAATACTAACAGAAATCTAAAAAGGAGTGAACAAATCCACAATTACAGTGTGGGATTTTAACACATTTTTTGCAGTAATGGTAGAAAAATAAACAAAAATTCATTAAGTATGAGGATTTGAACAACCTAATCAACAAATTTGACCTAAATGATATATCCACTATATTAAAAAGCACTGCATAAATGTCATTCTTTTCAAGTGTATAAATTGGATTTATAAAATTTGAATATGCAGTGGACTAAAAGGGACTCTCCACAGATTTCAAAGTACTAAAACAATAGAGGGTATATTCCCTGGCCACATTAGAAGTCATATAGAAATAAGTCACAAAAATATAACTAAAGAATCCTAGTATACTTGAAAACTAAGTAACATATTTACTTCTATATTTCCTTGGGTCAAAAAACTCAAAAATCAAAATGGAAATTAAAAACATTTTGAACCAAATGATAATGTAAATATGACATATAAAAAGCTGTTGAGTACACCTAAATCTGTGCTCATAAGAAATTTATCATCCTAAATTCATATATTAGAAAGGAGGACTGAAAAAACATGCATAAACTCATAAGAACATACATAAATAAGAAAAAGAAATGTAAAGCAGATGGTAGATTTAAATCTCATCTATAGCAATAATTATTACAGACACATATTTGAAATACTTAAAGTGCTATTATTGTCTGCCAGGAAAGGGAGATAGAAGTAAAAATAAATAAATAAAATAAAATATTAACATTGTCAAACTGGATTAAACGAAGTAAAAAAGCTGCTAACAAGAGATTTATTTTACTTTTTTTTTGGCAAATAGCATACAGTTTAAAGAGACGTGTTTTAAATACAAGGACATAACAATATTCTAAATAAAACCCTAAAAAAACATGTTGTCTCTTCTTTTTAATCATGCAGAGATTTAAAACTTTTATTTTAGGTTCAGGGGTACATGTGCAGGTTTGTTATATAGGTAAATTCATGTCATGGGGGTTTGTTGCACAAATTATTTCACTACCCAGGCATTAAGCCTAGTACCCAACAGTTTTTTTCTCTGATCCTGTCCATCTTCCCGCTCTTCACCCTCCAATGGGTTCCAGTATCTGTTGCTTCCCAATTTGTGTCCATGTGTTATCATTCAGCTCCCACTTATAAACAAGAATATGCAATATTTTGTTCCTGTGTCATTTTGCTAAGGATAATGGCCTCCAGCTCAATCCATGCTGCTACAGAGGATATGATTTCGTATTTTATGGCTGCACAGTATTCCATGGTACATATGCACCACATTTCCTTTATCCAATCTGCTGTTGATGGGCATTTAGGTTGATTCCATGCCTTTGCTATTGTGAATAGTGCTGCAATGAGCATAGGCATCCATGTGTCTTTATGACAGACGATTTACATTCCTTTGGGTACATAGCCAGTGATAAGATTGCTGACTCAAATGCTAGTTCTGTTTTTAGGTCTTTAAGGAATCACCACACTGCTGTCCACAATGGTCGAACAAATGTACACTCCCACCAACAGAGTATAAGCATTCCTTTTTCTCTGCAACCTCACCAGTAACTGTTATTTTTTGACTCTTAATAATAGCCATTCTGACTGGTTCAGATGGTATCTCATTGTGGTTTTGACTGGCATTTCTGTAATTATCAGTGATACTGAGATTTTTTCCATATGATCATTGGCCATATGTATGTCTTCTTTTGAAAAGTGTTTATTCATGTCTTTGGCACACTGTTTAATGAGGTTATTTGCTTTTTTCTTACAAATTTAAGTTTCTTATAGATGCTAAATATAAGATCTTTGTCAAATGCATAATTTGCAAATGTTTTCTCCCATTCTGTAGGTTGTCTGTTTACTCTAAAAAAACATATTGTCTTACTTGGGACCATCAGAAGTAGATCCTGAAACAAGGATTAAAATAACAGTAGTTTATTTAGGAGGTAACTCCACAAAACTGGAGAAGGGAAGTAAGGTAGAAAGGAAAAGGAGGGCAGGATCAAATAGACAACGGCAGATCAAGAGAGCTGCCATTCTGGCAAGTGGGGCTAATTCCTCTAGGGAATTCTAGAAGTCAGCTTAAATGAAGAACTTCAGAGCCACCACATCTGAGTAAGGTTGAAAGCTATTCTCAAAAATATTAATTCCCCAGTACTTGAAGTTTCTATGATCCAGGCAACAGGGGCAGCACTCAGGCAATTGGAAATCCAGCCTGTTTACAATCACTGGAAAATCTGACAGTATATGGATGGGGCACTGGCATATATCCAAAGAGAATTCCCTGCAAACATATACTGAAGAGAGTTTGTGCAACTATCTTAATATCAAACAAAGTATATCTTAAGGCAAAAAAACATTACCAGAGTTTAAAAGGGACATCCAAGGAAATAAAAATGCCAATCTAGCAGGAAGGTGTCACAACACAAATTGTTCTGTATCTATATATGTACCTTTGAAATATATAAAGCGATAAATGAAGAGGTCAAAGAGACAAACAAAAACCCTACCTACTGAGATAAATAAATAAATTAAATCCTCATGTTTATGGACTGAAAGACTATTATCAAGATGTGCATTTGTCAGAATTCATCTATGGCTATAATAAACTTTCAAATTGACAAACCAAGTCCAACTTTTATATAGAAATGTGTATATAAATGCAAAAGAACAAGAAGAGCCAAAATGAAATCTTGAAAAAGAACAAAAGAAAACTGGAGGGCTTATCGTATAGGTTATTGAAACTTTTTGTAAAGCAACAGTAATTATTATAATGTAATATTGACATAAGTTAAGAAAAATTGCACAATGATTCAGAATAGACAGTCTAGGGGAAAAAAATCCATGTACCCAAGGCCTGATGATGTATGACACAGGTAGTAGGAAAAAAACATAGTCTTTTCAGAGTCTATACGACGCTAGGTCCCTTGGGTAGCTATATGTAGAAATACAAAATTTTCCCCTACTTCCCAGCACATATAAAAATAAATTCTGGTTTTGATTATAGATGAAATGTGGAGTAGAAAGTAATTAAGTTTCTAACATATAACAAAGAAGAAAAACTTCATGATTTGGGGTATTAGTGAATACAAAGAAATACATTAAAATTAAAAACTTTTGACCAATGGTCACAATTTATAAAGTAAAATGTCAAGCTACAGAATAGGAAAAAGTATCTCAAATAAAGAAAGTCTATAGCTACACTATAAAAGGACTCTTGCATCTGAATAAGAAAAAGACAGACATGCCAATGTGAAATGGAGCAAGTCTTAAACAGAACATTACAATGGTTAATAAACATATAGAAAGGTTTCAACCTCATTAATCATCAAAGAAATGTAACCAATACACAATCTAAAATTGTCAAATTCATAGAAGCAGAGAGTAGGATGGTGGTTACCAATGGCTGGGGGCAAGGACAGGGTGAATTGGGGAGACACTGGTCAAAGAATACAAAATTTCATCTCGACAGGAGGAATAAGTTCAGGAGATCCATTGTAGTACATGGTGTTAACACACATCATTAATTAATCATTATATACTTGAAAATTGCTGAGAGTAGATTTTATATGTTCTCATCACAGAAATGATATATATATATACACACATATATATATGTGAGGTAATTAATATTTTAGTTTGTTTGATTCAGTCATTCCACAATGTGTGCACAGATCAAAACACCATGTTGTAAACCATAAATACATATAACTTTTATTTGTTAAAGTTTAAAAACTAAAATAAAATAGCCAGTGCTCACCCATCAAAATGGATAAAACTCAAACTGACAAAGTTTTAGTGAGAATAAAACTTTCAGCTCTCACAAAGAGCTGGTGAATGTATAAATTGATATAATCTGTATATAGGTTTGGAATTATCTATTAAATTTGAAAATAACATATCCTAATATCCAAATATTTCAATCCTAGGTAAATACCCAACTGAAAGATAGGTGGACATGCCCCAACATAAATGCAAAAATAAATGGACTATTTGTAACAGTCCCAAATTACAAAAAATAAAGTTTGTCTACAGTAGAATGAAGAAATAAATTGTGCTGTATTCAAATAATAACATACACTACAACAATAAAAGTAAATATATTAGTGTTATATACAAGATGGATGTATCTGTTAATCACTCACTGTTGAATAAGTCTTATATGCTGGATTATATAATACTATTTATGTAAGGTTTTTAAAAAGAAAAATGTAGTATACAGTGTTAAAAACCAGAATGTCTGCTAATTTGGGGAAACAGTGAGGAGGATGTGATTGGGTAGGGGACACAAGAAGACCTTCTGGAGTTTTGGAATGTTTTCTCTCAAAGTGTGTTCTCTTTGTGACGATTCATTGTGCTGTATACTTATGTGCTTTTATGAAATATTTGTATGTCAATAAAAACATAAAATTTACACTAAGCCATACTATCCCTTCAAAGAATTTTTTAGTTCCTTTCTCCTTCACCTGTCAAAGAAATTGTATTTTTTATTATGACTTATTTGATAGAATCAGAATATTTTGTCTATTCCATTCTTGCTGATAGACATAGGATCTATGTAATGATATTGAAGGAAGAAGCCTCTGGATATTAAAAGTAATTGTATAAGAATTATGCAAAACTCAGAATGTGTTTGCATGCATCAAATACTTGGCTGCTTCTCAAGTATTGAGAATCTGAATATACATATGCAGTTCCCCACTGAAATTTTGCAGGGTTTTTCAATACTAATTAGCTAATCAAGTAAAGAATAAAGGGCACAGGGCCAAATCAAAAAGCAGGAACTACACTGCCTACTAAATGCTAAATCAAAACTAAATGCTATATTCCCAAATTACACTGAGCTTTTATTATGGGGAGAAAATTAAATATTGTGTATCACTCACAAGGAAAATTATTTTAATTGATGTAATTGCTATCTTTTCATCTGCAAACATGAAAAATTTTTTAACAATTTATCTTGTTATTCCAGAAAAATTTACAGGATTCTTATATGTCCTTAGTTAACTATTAAACTACTAAAATAATGTTTTCCAAAATAGGAAAAATTTTAAATAAATATTTAACGTACAAGAATGTCTTCAAGTACTTTAGGAAAATATAGTTTTACATAGACAGTTGAAATGTTGATTATTTCTGTATTTATTCTTTATTATTAAAGCAAGCCCTTCTAAATACTCTCTATGGCATAACACATTCATAGTCCTGCACACACTCTTTCAAGTAATAGAACTTTAGTATGCTTTGCCTTGTCTGCTACTCTAAATCTAATTCTAACCACCAAAACAAACATGTTTGGCTGGAAATATAAATTCTGAAGAAAGTAGCTATATCTTCTTAGCATTCCTAATATCTGTCAGTAGGAAGGTCAACTATAATTGACAGCTCTCCTAAACTTTAAAAAGACAGATTTTTAAATGCAGAAAAGAAAAATTATTCAGTAAAATATACATAAAATTCAGACAGGAGAGGTATTCAGGAACACTGAGAAACTCTTAAAAGTACCATTCTGAATACAGAATCAGAAATAATATCCTTTGAAGGAACACAAGGAGTAATCAGCACTAGCACTAAAGAGTCAAAGATTTGTAAGTACCCTCGTTTCCTTTTTGAGATGATCTGTTGCAATGGCGAATTAGGGATATACATAGAAGGCATATGTGTGTACTTCAAATCATTGTTCATGGATTGTTTAAAATTTTTCAAATTTATGGAGAAATGGAAAAAAGATTTGAGGATATTGTTGAATGATCATTTAACAAACAGCTCTGATTAATAGAGGGAGATTTCTGGCAGTGTATTCTAAGGCCCTGGTCATGACATTCTTTAACGTGTTTAACAAGGATTTGGATGAATCATTGAGAAGATGATGCTGGTGAATTTGTGGTTAAGAGCATGGATTTCGGAGTAAGACATACTTTAATTAAAGTCCCAGTAATACCATTTAATAGCAATGGAACCCTGGGCAAGTTACTTAGTATCTTTAAATATTATTTTCCTTACTGATAAAATGTGAAGAATAATACTTCTTATTCCATAGAACTGATTATTTCACTATACAACTACATATATGGTGCTTATTATATGCTAGGCATTATTTTAAGCACTTTACAAACATTAATTCATGTAATTCTCATAGCAACTCAGGGAGTGGATGTGATTAATTATAATTATTTTCATTTTGTAAATGAGAAGACAAGGGTAGAAGGCTTAAGTCACTTTGTCACCACACCAGACCAATCTGGTTCAACTTTTATGTAATAAAGTTGTCAGTCATTTTTCAGCTGTCATGGACCCTCAGGGTCATGTAACCTGAGCATGCTTAGATGAATCAAGCATGCAACCACAGGGGGAACCTAGGGGCTTGAACTGAGGATCAGGGACAGCATTATGGAGCAGGCACCACATAGCAGGATCCAGGATTCAACCAGATTGAGCTCTGGCATCACCCCATGAAAGGATCCAGTCAGATCATGTCCCCAGGCATCATCTCCTTGTAAAATCTAATCAGATCACATCTCATTACTCTATGATTATAAAACCTTTCCCAGCCACCAGCTCAAGGAGACAGATTTGAGCATTTCCTCCTGCCTCCTTGCCAAATGACTTGCAATAAAGCTTTTCTTTTCTCAAAAGCCAGTGCCATGGTATTGGCCTCTGTGCTCACTGGGCAGCGAGCCCATGGATTGATCAGTAACAATTCATCTTAGGTCACACATCTAACAAGTGGCAGAGTGGGGTTTAATCAACAGAATGTTCAGTCATATGAATTAAATATTAACATTCATCATTATCATCATCATTGGAATGATAATGAATATACTGGATGACAAAAACAGAATGTGGAAAGACATCAGTCAGCTAGTAATAACAAAATACAATTTAACATAAAAATGTGGAATGCTGTGATTGGATCTATAAAAACCAGCCACATCAGTGCAAAGTTATGGTATGGCTGCCAAAAAAAAAATGCTAAAACAAACTTTGGTGGCATTAATTATAATAAAGTAATCTAGAAAAAATAATCACAGATGGATTATTGGTATCAATTTTCAGAACCTGCTTAAAGAGACTATAATCAAATAGAAGAGGTAACAGAAAAAAAATGATTTAAAAAAACCACGATTCAACCATATATTGTGAACAAGAGACACACCTTAGGTGAAAGCAAAAGCACAAAAAAAGATATACCATAAAATCAGCAAACGAAAGAGAACTTGTGCAGTTATATTAATATTAAACAATATATAAAAAGCAGTTATTAGAGACAAAGAAAGTCAATTAACAAGGATGAGGCAAATGTGTTAGAATAAATGAATTCAGTAAAGTTACAAAATATAAATCAACACACAACTATCAGTTACATTTCTATACACTAACATTGAACATTTTAAAAGTTAAGAAAACAATTCTATATACTAGTATGAAAAAGAGTTAAGATATTTAGGAATAAACCCAATCAAGGAAGTTAAAGATTTGTACACTGAAAACTACAAAACTTTGCTGAAAGAAGTTAAAGAAGATACAGATAAATGAAAAACCATCTCATGTTCATGGATTGAAAACTTAACATTGTGAAGATGTACATACTACAAAAAACAATCTTGTATTCAACACAATTCCTATTTAAAGCCCAACATTTTTGCAGAAATAGGAAAGTTCATCTTAAAATTCATATGGAATATCAGGGCAGCCCAAATAGCTAAGAAAATTTTGAAGAAAAAAAATTTAGAGAATTCATACTTCCTGATTTCAAAACAAATTATAAAACCACAAAAACAAAAACAGTGTAGTACTGACATAAAGACAGACATATAGGCCAATGGAATAGAATGACAGCCCAGAAATAAATCCTCATGTAACGATGTAATGATCTTCCAGATGAATGCCAAGACCACAACATGGAGGAAGGACACTTTCTACAACAAATAATGCCAAAAAAATTTGGATATCCAAATGCAAAATAGTGAAGCTGGATTCTTGTGCCAAATATATTAACACAAAATAATTTAAGATCTAAAGCCATGAAACTTCTAAAAGAAAACATACAGGAAAAGTTTCAGGATATGGGACTTGAGAATAATTTAACATGAAACCAAAAGCTCAGGAAACACAACCAAAAATACACAAACGAGACTAAATCAAACTTAAAAACTTGTGCGCACTGAAGAACACAACAGAGTGACAAGGCAACCTATGTAATGAGACAAAATATTTGCAAATCATATCTATGAAAAAGGGTTAATATCCAAAATATATAAAGAAGTCCTACAACTCAACAACAAAATATCAAATAATCCCAGTTAAAAAATAGGCAAAGGAATTGAATAGACATTTCTCCAAAGATGATATACAAACGGCTAAGAAGTACCCAAAGAGATGCTTGCTTAACAGCACTAATCATCAGGGAAATGCAAATCAAAACCACAATGAGATGTAACCTCACATCCATTGGTATAGCTACTATCAAAAGAACAGAAAATAACAAATGTTTGTGAGAATGTGCAAAAATTGGTACTCTTGTGCATTGTTGGTAGGAATATTAAATAGTGTGGGCACTATGGAAAACAGTATGAAGGTTCCTCAAAAACTCAAAAATGTAATTATCGTATGGTCCTGCAATTCTACTTCTGAGTATGTATCCAAAATAATTGAAAGCAGGATCTCTAAGAGATATTTGCAAACCCATGTTCATAGTGGCACTATATACAATAGCCAAGGGGTGTTAAGTAACCCAAACACCCATCAACAAATGAAACAATAAACAAAATGTGGTATATAGAAACAATAAAATACTATTCAGACATAAAAAAGGAAGAAATCCCATCATATGCTACAACATGGTTGAACATTGAGGAGATTATGCTATGTGAAATAAGCCACTCACAAAAAGCCACATACTGTATGATTCTACTTATGTGTGGTACCTAAAGTAGATAAATTCATGGAAACAGAGAGTAGAATGGTTATTACTAGGGGTAAGGAGAAAGGGGAAAGAGAGAGTTGTTGTTTAATGGGTATAGATTTTCAAATCTGCAAGATGAAAATGTTCTGAAGATCTGTTTCACAACAATGTGAATATAATTAACACTCCTTACAAGGGATGTGAAGGATCTCTTCAAGGAGAACTACAAAACACTGCTCAATGAAATAAGAGAGGACACAAACAAATGAAAAAACTTTCCATGCTCATGGACAGGAAGAATCAATATCATGAAAATGGCCATACTGCCCAAAGTAATGTATTGATTCAATGCTATCTTCATCAAGCTACCAATAACTTTCTTTGCAGAATTAGAAAAACTACTTTAAATTTCATATGGCAACAAAAAAGAGCCCATATAGCCAAGACAATCCTAAGCAAAAAGAACAAAGCTGGAGGCATCATGCTACCTGACTTCAATCTATACTGCAATGCTACAGTAATGAAAACTGCATGGTACTAGTACCAAAACAGAGATATAGACCAATGGAACAGAAAAGAGGCCTCAGAAATAATGCCACACATCTACAACCATCTGATCTTTGACAATGACAAAAACAAGAAATGGGGAAAGGATTCCCTATTTAATAAATGGTGTTGGGAAAACTGGCTAGCCATATGTAGAAAACTGAAACTGGACAACCTTCCTTACACCTTATACAAAAATTAACTCAAGATGGATTAAAGACTTAAACATAAGACTTAAAACCATAAAATTCCTAGAAGAAAACCTAGGCAATACCATTCAGGACATAGGCATGGGCAAAGCCTTCAAGACTAAAACACCAAAAGCAATGGCAACAAAAGCCAAAATTGACAAATGGGATCTAATTAAACTAAATAACTTCTACACAGCAAAAGAAACTATCATCAGAGTGAACAGGCAACCTACAGAATGGAAGAAAAATTTTGCAATCTATCCATCTGACAAAGGGCTAATATCCACAATCTACAAAGAACTTTTTTTACAAAAAAACAAAAACAAAAACAAAACACACACACACACAACCTCATCAAAAAGTGGGTGAAGGATATGAACAGACTTCTCAAAAGAAGACATTCATACAGCCAACAAACATGAAAAAAAGCTCCTCATTGCTGGTCATTAGAGAAATGCAAATCAAAACCACCATGAGATTCCATCTCATGCCAGTTAGAACAGCAATCATTAAAAAGTCAGGAAACAACAGATGCTGGAGTGGATGTGGAGAAATAGGAATTCTTTTATACTGTTGGTGGGAGTGTAAATTAGTTAAACCATTGTGAAAGACAGTCTGGCGATTCCTCAAGGATCTAGAACCAGAAATACCACTTGACACAGCAATCCCATTACTGGGTATATACCCAAAGGATTATAATAAATCATTCTACTATAAAGACACGTGCACATACATTTATTGCAGCACTATTCACAATAGCGAAGACTTGGAACCAACCCAAATGCCCATCAGTGATAGACTGGATAAAGAAAATGTGGCACATATACACCACAAAATAGTGCACAGCCACAAAAAAGGATGAGTTCATGCCCTTTTCAGAGAAATGAATGAAGCTGGAAACCATCATTCTCAGCAAACTAACACAGGAACAGAAAAACAACCACCACATGTTATCACTCATAAGTGGGAGGTGAACAATGAGAACACATGGACACAGGGAGTGGAACATCACATATTCAGGCTTGTCAGGGGTTGGGGGCTAGGGGAGGGATAGTATTAGGAGAAATACCTAATGTAGATGACGGGTGGAGGGGGATAACAAACTACCATGGCACATGTATACCTATGTAACAAACCTGCACATGTATCCCAGAACTTAAAGTATAAAAAAAAAGTTAGGAACGTAACTTTTATGTAATGTATTTTTACTATAGTGATATATGTGTGTGTATGTGTCACAGAATGGTACAATCAATCCCTCAAGAAGACATAACAAAATTAACATGTATCTACTTAAAAGCAAAGCCCCAGAAGACATAAAACAAAAATGACAAAATTGCAGAGAAATACAAAATTTATCAATGATAATAAGAGGCTTCAAGACTGCCCTCTCAATAATGGATAGACTAAGTAGACAGAAAATCAACAAAAAAAATAGAATACCTGACCATTATAAACCAACCAGATCTAGCAGATAACCCAGAAAAAATCTTCATTCGACAATAGCAGAACACATATTCTTCTTAAGTGCACATGAAACATTCTTCAGTATAGGCCTTAATTTATGCCATAAAACAAGTCTCAAACAACTAAAAAGAATTAAAGTGATATAAGTATATTCTCTGACTAAAATGGAATGAAATTAGAAATAAATTTCTAATTCCAGAAAAATCTGGGGGTTCATAAACATGTGGAAATGAACAACATACTTGTATTAGTCTGTTTTCATGCTGCTGATAAAGACATACCCGAGACTGAGCAATTTACAAAAGAAAGATATTTATTGGACTTACAGTTCCACATGGCTAGGGAGGCCTCACAATCATGGTGGAAGGCAAGGAGGAGCAAGTCACATCTTCCGTGGACGGAAGCAGGTAAAAAGAGCTTGTGCAGAGAAACTCCCATTTTTAAAAAGCATCAGGTCTCATGAGACATATTCACTAGCACAAGAATAGCACAAGAAAGACCTGCCCCATGATTCAATCATCTACCACTGGGTCCCTCCCACAACACATTGGAATTATGGGAGCTACAAAATGAGACTTAGGTGGGGACACAGAGCCAAACCATATCATTCCACCCCTGGCCCCTCCCAAATCTCATATAGTCACATTTCTAAACCAATCATTCCTTCCCAACAGTCCCCCAAAGTCTCAAATCATTTTCAGCATTAACTCAAAAGTCCACAGTCCAAAGTCTCATCCAAGACAAGGCAAGTCCCTTCCACCTATAAACCTGTGAAATCACAAGCAAGTTAGTTACTTGCTAGAAATGATGGGGGTACAGGCATTGGGTAAATACAGCCATAGTAAATGGAAGACATTGGCCAAAACAAAGGGGTTACAGGCCCCATGCAAGTCCAAAATGCAGCAGGACAGTCAAATCTTAAAGCTCAATAATGATCTCCTTTGACTCCATGTCTCACATTCAGGTCACGTTGATGCAAGAGCTGGGTTCCCATGGTCTTCAGAAGCTCCACCCCTGTGGCTTTGCAGGGTATAGCCTCCCTCCTGGTTGCTTTCACAGGCTGCTGTTGAGTGTCTGCAGCTTTTCCAGGCACACATTTCAAACTCTCAGTGGATCTACCATTCTGATATCTGGACTACGGTGGCCCTCTTCTCACAGCTCCACTAGGCAGTGCCCCAGTAGGGACTCTGTGTGGGAGCTCCGACCACACCTTTGCCTTTCACACTGCCCTAGCAGACGTTCTCCTTGAGGGCCCCACCCTTGTAGCAAACTTCTGCCTGGACATCCAGGCATTTCCATACATCCTCTGAAATCTAGGCAGAAGTTCCCATACATCAATTCTTGAATTCTGTGCACCCACAGTTTCAACACCATGTGGAAACTGCCAAGGCTTGGGGCTTGCACCCTCTGAAGCCACAGCCTGAGCTGTATCTTGGCCCATTTTGGTCATGACTAGAGTAGCTGGGATACAGGGCACCAAGTCCCTAGACTGTACAAAGCATGGGGGCCTTGGGCTTGGCCCACAGAACCATTTTTTCCTCCTAGGCTTCTGGGCCTGTGATGCGAAAGGCTGCCATGAAGACCTCTGACATGCCCTGGAGACACTGTGCTCATTGTCTTGGGGATTAACATTTGGCTCCTCTTTACTATGCAAATTTCTAGAGCCAGCTTGAATTTCTCCTCAGAAAATGGATTTTCTTTTATATCATTTTGTCAGGCTGCAAATTTTCAGAACTTTTATGCACTTCTTCCCCAGATTTAAGTCACCTCTTAAATGCTTGGCTTAGAAATTTCTTCTGCCAGATACCCTAAATCATCTCTCTCTGGTTCAAAGTTCCACAGATCTCTAGGGCAGGGCCAAAATGTCACCAGTTTCTTTACTAAAACATAACAAGCACCATCTTTGCTCCAGTTCCCAACAAGTTCCTCATCTCCATCTGAGACCACCTCAGCCTGGACCTTATTGTTCACATCATTATTAGCATTTTGGTCAAAGCCATTCAACAAGTCTCTAGGGAATTCCAAACTCTCCCACATTTTCCTGTCTTCTTCTGAGCCCTCCAAACTGATCCAACCTCTGCCTGTTACCCAATTCCAAAGTCACTTCCATATTTTCAGGTATCTTAATAGTAGCACCCCACTCCTGGTACCAATTTACTGTATAATTCCATTTTCACGCTGCTGATTAAGATGTACCAGAGACAGGACAGTTTACAAAAGAAAGAAGTTTATTGGACTTGCAGTTCCACATGACTGCGTAGGCCTCAAAATCATGGTGGAAGGCAAGGAGGAGCAAGTCACATCTTATGTGGATGGCAGCAGTTAAAAAGAGCTTGTGCAGAGAAACTCCCATTTTTAAAAACCATTAAATCTTGTGAGACCCATTTACTATCACATGAACAGCATGGGAAAAGCTCTCCCCCATGATTCAATCACCTCCCACCAGGTCCCTCCCACAATATGTGGAAATTATGGGAGCTTCAAGATGAGATTTGGGTGGGGACACAGAGCAAAACCAAATCAATACTCTTAAACAACCAATGAGTCAAAAAAAATCACAAAGGGAGGACTTCAGATTCCAAAATGGCAGTGTAGAAGCAGGCTAGCTTCACTCCCCAAGGCTCTCCCTCTGCAATCAAAAACAAATATACAGCACTGAGGTTATTATCAGCAATACCCCAGAACTCAAATATGTGGATAGGCAGGTTCCTGGGCCACACACAAGTGAAAAAACTTGAGTACATGGTAAGAAAATCATTTCCATGTTCATGATGCCCCTCTCCCCACTCTGCCTGGCACAAAATGTGAAGAAAGTTTTCCCCTGACACGTAGTTTCTACACTGGAAAAAAAAAACAGATTGAGGTAGACAATCAGCTTCCCCACTATCTTCTGTTCCCTAGCAGGAGACCTGTCTCTGCCTTAACCCATGAGAAGCATTGGGCGTTCCTGAGGAAGAAACATCACTGAAGACAGCTGGACACAAAGTGGGGAGGTGAAACCACCATACTCAGCCCTGGATATTCTTCAGGTTCCCTGCGCACAAACCTATAGCCAGCCTTCCCACACGACAAGGATATTGCCTTTGAAACCTACCCTATTTAAAATAAACAGCACTCTGATTGTTTACCAGAAGCAAAGCAAACATGCCAGAAGAATACAGTAACCTGGCAGAAAATGAAAATACAAAAGAAAGAAAATCAAGAGGTAAATTACAAAGAATCTCTAAGCAAACAGATCCAATAAAAAAAAATATGTCAGACACAGAAAACTGGAACGAATAATCCTTCAATGCAAAGTCATAGACATACATCCGCAAGAAACAAATAGCCAACAGGGAACCATGACCTCCTCAAACAGATAAAGGAACCAGTAACAAGATGGTGATATATGAATTCTCTGACGAAGAATTCAAAATAGCACTTTTAAAGAAACTCTCTGATCTCCAGTATAATGTAGAAAAGCAATTCTAAAATTTATCAGATAAATTTAACAATGAGATTTAAATAATTTTAAAAAATCAAACTGATACCTTCAAACTGAGAAATACATTTGCTGAACTGAAAAATTTATTAAAGGCTCTCAACAGCAGAATAGTTCATGTAGATGAAAGCTTCAGCAAACTCAAAGACAGGCTATTTGAAAATAAAGAGGAGAAAAAAGAAAAAAGTTAAAAGTAAAAAGATTAGCTACAAGATATTAAAAATTTATCTTCAAAGATCAATTCTAAGAATTACTGGTGTCCAAGAGGGAGTTAAGCAAGATCTAGAAGTAGGAAGCTTATTTAAAAAAATAATAGAAAACTTTCCAAAACTTGGGAAAGTTGTAAATATCCAGGTACAGGACAGTAAGAAAACACCAAACACATTCAATCCAAGTAAGACTACCCCAAGGCATCTAATAATCAAGCTCATAGATCAAGACAAAGAGAGGATCCTAAAGCATCTAGAGAAAAGAAGCAAATAACATATAAAGGAGTTCCAATGTGTCTGGCAACAGACCTCTCAATCGAAACCATACAGGCCAGGAGGGAGTGGGGCAACATTTTCAAAGTGATGAAAGAAAACAACTGCCATCCAAGAATACTGTATTTTGCAAAGCTGTCCTTCAAATGTCCTTCAAATGAAGTATTTCCCAGACAAACAAAAGCTGAGAGAATTCACCATCACAAGAACTGTCTTTCAGAAAATGCTAAAGGGAGCTCTTCAATCTGAAAGAAAAGATGCTAATGTGCAAAAAGAAAACAATTGAAGTATAAAACCCACTGGCAAAATTAAGTACATGCATAAGCCAAGAACACTCTAATATTGGAACTGTGGTATGCAATCTACTCATAACCCAAATATATAAAGCCTAAAAGGTAAATCTATTAAAAACAATAATACCTACAGCAACCTATTAAGAGGCAAAATAAAAATATGTAAATTGAGATAGTCTAAATGTGGGGGGGAATGGAGTTAAAGTGTAGAGAGTTTTTTTTCATTTTTTTCTTGGTTTGCTTCTTTTCTTTGTGATCTAAGGTAAGTTGTCTCTTCCTTAATAACTTTTTTTTTTGAGACTGAGTTTCACTCTTGTTGCCCAGGCTGGAGTGCAGTGGTGCAATTTCAGCTCACTGCAACCTCTGCCTCCCAGGTTCAAGTGATTCTCCTACCTCAGCCTCCCAAGTAGCTGGGATTATAGGCATGAGCTACCATGCCCAGCTAATTTTTTGTACTTTTAGTAGAGAGGGGGATTCACCATGTTGGTCAAGCTGGTCTCGAACTCCTGACCTTAGGTGATTCACCCACCTCGGTCTCCCAATATGCTGGAATTACAGGCATAAGCCACTGTGCCCAGGCTTTAACAACTTTTTAAATCTATAACATGATTTTTGTAAGCGTCACGGTAACCACAATGCAAAATCCTATAATAGATTCACCAAATGCAATTCACTAAAAATAAATGAAAACATACTACCTGAGAAAATCACTTAACCACAAAGGAAGACAATAAAAAGCAAGAGAGAATTTACAGAACAAACAACAAAATGGCAGAGCTAAGTTCTTACTTAATAATACAAATGTGAATGGTCTCAATTCTCCAATTACAAGGTTTACAGTGGCTGAATGGATAAAGAAACAAGAGCCAATTATATGCTGCCTTCAGAAAACCCAATTCTATAAAGACACATAGACTGAAAAGTAAAGAGGTTGAAAAAGATATTCCATAAAATTTGGAACCTAAAAAGTGAACACTGGTAAATCACTATTGTAACATTTTTTAGCCTCTCTGCAGAGGAAAATTCTGTGATTTAGTAGCAGGGGAGAAGATCCTCCTCTAATCCCACCATAAAATATAACAAACACTCATGTGAACAAGAGGTAGACGTTCAGAGCTCTGAATTCTACATTTCATTTTTAGGCTTTGATCCCAATTTTTATTATTTAAAAAAATCAGTTATGGAAATCTTTGCAATTTAAAGCAGAAAACTTGGCCTCCATTTTATGCTAGATTCAACAATTCTAATTAGGCTAAACTTACCTTATGAAACCGAGATGTAGGAAATAATTAATCATTGTAGAGGACTTTTTAAATACCAAGTGCTACAGAAATGTTAAATAATAAGCTTAAGTGCTACAAAAATTAACCATTAAATTAAAAATTGGATTTTCAAAGAGAACAAAGTACCCAACAGTAGAAATCTATTTCCCCTAATTTGTAGATAGTTGTAGTCATTACTGCCCTTGCAGAATTTTAATAAGGTTTATAACTATAGTAGTAATGCCATTATCACAGCAATACTGTAATATTAAGGATGCCAAGGAATATAAGCAAAGCTGTAGAATATAATCTTAGAAATAACTACTTCAGATTGTCTTTTATCTCCTTTCTAGCACTGCATATGTCATTTACTTTATATTTTTATGTATTTTTCTGAGCATATATTTAATTCTGTTACATGGTTAAAATGACCATGCTCAATACTGAGAAATTCAGGAAGAATTAGCAAAATAACATACAGAGTAACTGTTCAATGCCTATCCTAATTCCATAAATATCTAAAACATGAGTCAGATGTAGATTCCAACAAACAAAATTAAATGGTTTATAAACACACTGTGAAATTATATCATTAGCCACATTTATCCTCTTAGAACAGGAAGGTATCTCTAGAATCTGTGCCTTTAATCTGGCACAAGCATCACTAATGCCAGGGTAGGCTTATAAAACATCTATAATTTGAGCCTTGATATTCATATAGGCTCTGATGGTTAAAAAGGCAAAAGTAACCAATCAGCAAAGTCATATCTGCCTTTATTCTTAACATTATAAATTTATTATTTAATATTAATATAAACATGTGAAAAACTTATGTGGAAGGTTCTAAAATCTAAGATATTATTTTAATGCAAGGATGAATGCCAAGAAATATCTTAAAATTTTGCATATATTTATTTCTCTGCTTATTTTTCATTGCTCCCTCAAAGATTCCCATTTTTATCTGAATTTGAGGAGTGCCCTACTCAGTAGTAGTAATTGCTGAGCTTGCTGTGAAGCTCATGGTGTTAGTTTTTAATTAACTAAACCAATGGGCTTACCTTTATCACTGCCAGTTTCACTAGAGTGATATTCACAGTATTTAATGACTAATATGGCATGAATATCAAACAATCTCTGCAGATTCAGAGGTGATTTTTCAGTTTCGGAGGTTGCAGGGGTTTCTGATGGAAGGGTCAGGACCGGGAGGGGATAAAGTATGTATTTGAGTGGTTCTGGGTAGTGGCTATGCACTATTAAAGAAAAACAGTACTCACTTATAAGTGGGAGCTGAATGGTGAGAACATATGGACACACAGAAAGGAACACCACACACTGGGGGCTGTCTGAGGGTTGGGGTGGGAGGAGGGAGAGCCTCAGGAAGAACAGCTAATGGATGATGGGCTTGATACCTAGGTGATGGGATGATCTGTGCAGCAAACCACCATGGCACACATTTACCTATGAAACAAACCTGTACATCATGCACACATACCCCTGAACTTAAAATAAAAGTTGGAAAAAAGAAAAAAAATTTTTTAAATAAAGAAAAACACTATTGGTATGACAGCACTTGTACACCAGACCAGGGTGTCACCCTTAAAAGAAGCAGGTAACTGATTCAAATGAAAAATGAAAAATTCAATTTCCATTTCAAAGCTACTGCAGGAGAAAGTAGCTACCTTTACTCCTTTATCTGTTGCCCTTGGTTTATATGATATCATGTGGTCCAACCAGGAAGCCTGAAAACCTCTCACATCTACATTTTATCCTACGTTGTCTGATTTTGATGTGTTACACCATATATCCCAGGATAGGCCTCGCCAGCCCTCTCACCCCCCACTCCAGCTCCCCAGGATAGTTTAACATGAAAATAAAGTTGTTTACTTGCTACCATTACCACCACCCACTGCCTTCTGCTGAAGCTGTCACACAGCCCGACTTAACCCTCACTCCCTAAGTCTGTCTTAGTTGGAGACTTCCTAAAGGGGTCACATTTTTATTTCAAATGTTAGATATCCTATTTGAAACAAAGAAATCATGTGTTCAAGAAATCAATACTTGAAACAAAGAAAACATGACATCATGTGTCCAGGCTCACAGACTGCATAGGTGTCACCTCTTCTGCGAAGGAATCTCCATTTCACCTAGAGAGAGTAGACCATTTTCTCCTAGCATTTTGGTTGCATTTTTATTATAACCCCTTATAAAACTTGTTTTAAAATCATTTATCTATGTCAAGTGGACTGGAAATAACTGGTAACCAAATATTTGTTGAATGAATCAGGGAATGAATGCATGATAAATTCAAGTCCACGAAATAAAAATGCTATGATGAGCACATGTATATACAACATATATTCTTGATATACAGGAGGTCGAGGAAAGAAAGGCAGATGAATCCTAGCAAAAGGAGGAGGGGTCACCAACTGATACTCTCCAGCATTCAGGTCTAATCCTGAAACAACTGTCCTGTCTCCAAGGCAACCAAAACTCAGAAAAGCATTTAGAAAATAAGAAAGTATGGCTTCCCTGCCAATACACCTCTGCCTGGAGAATGATTATGGAGAAAATTTCAATACCCTTATCTTCCTTACCATCTTGACTTCTTGTCTAGACAATCCTTTTAAAATTAGGATAAAATTGACCAACAGGGCTAAGTCAAGAAAGTAGTGTTGTTGCTCCACAAATATGACCTTCAATACTATGTTCACATGTAAGGGGCAGGTTAGAAAGAAGTGAAAGAAGGATAGCAATTAAGAATTTTGATTTACATAAAGAATATTGACAATGTATGTTAGAGAAAGAGGCCTAAGGGTCAGTTTAATCCATTTCTCCAATAGCCCTCTTCTGACCGTAACCCTGCCAAAAAAATTTTATGACCATTAGTCTATTTTATTTAAAAATATTGAATTTTATTTAAAAGTATAAATTTCTGAATATTCATAATACAAAGTCACTAATGAATGGGATTGCCCCCCACCCTCATGCCTTACTGATATTAATAAGTTAGGGTCAACCCAATTAAGATAATCTATTTTAATTCATATTTTTTTTTAAATCAGCCAGGCCGAGATGCACTTCACTAGCTAAAGGTGAAAATACAGCCCCTATCCCCATAACACTCATAGTTTAACTTTATTCAACATTTATTACCACCAAGGTCATCTTCACAAGAAGAATCAAACTACTTCCAGAAGGCACACAAGATACATTTCCATAATGTTATTCCACCAGCAGAATTTCCAGATGAAGCTGTCAAGTACAGCTTTCCATTAGTCTCACCAGAAAAGGTCACCAGTGTGATTTCATGGGATGCTATGGTAGCTCTACCTGCTATAGGCTGAATCATGCCCCTATCCAAAGACATCTGCATCCTAACCCCTGAAACTTGTGAATATGTTCCCTTACATGGTGAATTAATCCATTGTCACACTGCTATAAAACCTACCTGAAATTGGGTAATATATGAAGAAAGGAGGTTGGATTGACTCATAGTTCCACAGGTTGTACAGAAAGCATGGCTGGGAGGCCTCAGGAAACTTACAATCATGGAACAAGGTGAAGGGGAAGCAAGCATATCTTACCATGGCGAAGCAGGAAAGAGAGAGCTAACGGGAAGTACTATACAGTTTTAAACAATCAGATCTTGTGAGAACTCACTATTATGAGAACAGCAAGAGGGAAATCTGTCCCATGATCCAGTCACCTCCCACCAGGTCCCTCCTCCAACATTGGGAACTCAAAATGAGATTTTGGTGGGGACGCAGAGCCAAACCATATCATATGGGAAAAGAAACTTTGCAGATGTGCTTAAGTTAAGGATCTTCAGATGAGGAGTTGAGCCTACATTGTCTACCTGGGCCCAATGTGATTACAGGTGTCCTTATGAGAGGAAGGCAGGAAGGTCAGAGTCAGGAAAGGAGATGAGACAACAGAAGCAAAGGTCACAGTGATGCCAGGAAAAGTCCATGAGCCAAGGAATACAGGAAGCCTCTAGAAGCTGGAAACAACCAAGAAATAGATTATGCCCCAGAGCCTTCCAGAAGGAATCAGCCCTGCTGATGACCTGACTTTAGTCCAGTGAGACTCATTTCAGAAATCTGGCCTTCAGAACTGTAAGATACATTTATATTGTTTTAAGACACTAGGTTTGCATAATTTGTAAAACAGCAATAGGAAATGAACTCACCTCTTCACAGACCATCAGAATTGGTTATTAATGGTGAAATAACAATGAACATCAGAGTTCAGGTGGTTTGCTTTTCTTTAGGCTCCAAAGTAGAACTGAACACTTTGTGAATTAACAGCTGCCTGACTACACTGAATCTTCTAAGCAAGTTTCAGGTGGCCTGAAGAGCGCTGTTATTGAAGCTTCCTCTTTTTCACATACTACATGCTAGTTTCCCAAATCTATAACTTGAAATGTAGGATAATCCTACTGATAGGGAAAAATTTATCGTGGATTAAGAAAGAGGAATATT
>NW_020258594.1:0-6074 GCF_003255815.1 Theropithecus gelada | reverse complement strand
GGTACCAAAACAGAGATATAGACCAATGGAACAGAACAGAGTCCTCAGAAATAATACCACACATCTACAGCCATCTGATCTTTGACAAACCTGAGAGAAACAAGAAATGGGGAAAGGATTCCCTATTTAATCAATGGTGCTGGGAAAATTGGCTAGCCATAAGTAGAAAGCTGAAACTGGATCCTTTCCTTACTCCTTATACGAAAATTAATTCAAGATGGATTAGAGACTTAAATGTTAGACCTAATACCATAAAAACCCTAGAGGAAAACCTAGGTAGTACCATTCAGGACATAGGCATGGGCAAAGACTTCGTGTCTAAAACACCAAAAGCAACGGCAGCAAAAGCCAAAATTGACAAATGGGATCTAATTAAACGAAAGAGCTTCTGCACAGCAAAAGAAACTACCATCAGAGTGAACAGGCAACCTACAGAATGGGAGAAAATTTTTGCAATCTACTCATCTGACAAAGGGCTAATATCCAGAACCTACAAAGAACTCAAACAAATTTACACGAAAAAAACAAACAAACCCATCAAAAAGTGGGCAAAGGATATGAACAGACATTTCTCAAAAGAAGACATTCATACAGCCAACAGACACATGAAAAAATGCTCATCATCACTGGCCATCAGAGAAATGCAAATAAAAACCACAATGAGATACCATCTCACACCAGTTAGAATGGCAATCATGAAAAAGTCAGGAAACAACAGGTGCTGGAGAGAATGTAGAGAAATAGGAACACTTTACACTGTTGGTGGGATTGTAAACTAGTTCAACCCTTATGGAAAACAGTATGGCGATTCCTCAAGGATCTAGAACTTGATGTACCATATGACCCAGCCATCCCATTACTGGGTATATACCCAAAGGATTATAAATTATGCTGCTATAAAGACACATGCACATGTATGTTTATTGCAGCACTATTCACAATAGCAAAAACTTGGAATCAACCCAAATGTCCATCAGTGACAGATTGGATTAAGAAAATGTGGCACATATACACCATGGAATACTATGCAGCCATAAAGAAGGATGAGTTTGTGTCCTTTGTAGGGACATGGATGCAGCTGGAAACCATCATTCTTAGCAAACTATCACAAGAACAGAAAACCAAACACCGCATGTTCTCACTCATATGTGGGAACTGAACAATGAGATCACTTGGAGTCGGGAAGGGGAACATCACACACCGGGGCCTATCATGGGGAGGGGGAAGGGGGGAGAGATTGCTTTGGGAGTTATACCTGATGTAAATGACGAGATGATGGGTGCAGCAGACCAACATGGCACAAGTATACATATGTAACAAACCTGCACGTTATGCACATGTACCCTACAACTTAAAGTATAATAATAATAAATAAATTTAAAAAAACAAAAAATTCCAACATTCTGAATGTAAACAAAGGATTAACAATGTGAGCTGAATCCACACATCTCAAAATGCATTCACAGAAATATTCAGGTTTTAAGTAGAGACCTCAGTGAACTTTGAAATGTCACTTCACAGATTCTACCAAAACAGTGTTAACAACTTTCTTAATGTAAAGAAATGATCATGTATGAGAGCTGAATTTACACATCAAATAGTGGTTTCACTGACAGCTTATTTCTAGTTTGAATTGCAGATACTCAGTTTTTCACTACAGGCCTCAGTGAGCTCCGAAATGTCTCTTCGCAGATTCTACAAAAACGGTGTCTCCAAGCTGCTGAATTTAAAGAAAGGTTTATGCCTGTGAGCTTAATAAACACATCACAAACCGGTTTCACAGATGGATCTTTTTCTCATTTCAGTTGTGGGATGCTCAATTTCTCGCTAAAGTCCTCAGTGAACTCCAAAATGTCCCTTTACAGATTCTATGAAAACAGTCATTCTAACCTGCTGAATGTAAAGAAAGATTTAACTCTGTGAGTTGAATTCACACGTCACAAAGCCATTTCACCGATAGCTTCTTTCTAGTTTTTAGCGTGGGATATTCAGTTTTTCATATAGGCGTCAGAGTGCTTTCAAATGTCCCTTCACAGATTCTACAAAATCAGTGCTTGTCACCTTCCGAATATGAAGCAAATTTTACTTCTGAGAGCTAATTCCACATATCACAAAATGGTTTCACAGATACTTTTTTCTATTTTTTATTTCAAGATGTTCAGTTTTTCACTATACACCTCAGGGAGCTTTGAAATATCCCTTTGCAGATTCTTTTTTAAAAAAAAAAATTCCCTTCTGAAACTATTCCAATAAATCAAAAAAGAGGGAATCCTCCCTAACTCATTTTATGAGGCCAACATCATCCTTATACCAAAGCCTGGCAAAGATACAACAAAACAAGAGAATTTTAGACCAATATCCCAGATGAACATCGATGAGTAAATCCTTAATAAAATACTGGCAAACTGAATTCAGCAGCACATCAAAAAGCTTATCCACCATGATCAAGTGGGCTTCATCCCTGGGATGCAAGGCTGGTTATACATAGGCAAATCAATAAACGTAATCCAGCATATAAACAAAACCAAAGACACATGATTATCTCAATAGATGCAGAAAAAGCCATTGACAAAGTTCAACAGCCCTTCATGCTAAAAGCTCTCAATAAATTTGGTATTGATGGAACGTATCTCAAAATAATAAGAGCTATTTATGACAAACCCACAGCCAATATCATACTGAATGGGCAAAAACTGGAAAAATTCCCTTTGAAAACTGGCACAAGACAGGGATGCCCTCTCTCACCACTCCTATTCAACATAGTGTTGGAAGTTCTGGCTAGGGCAATCAGGCAAGAGAAAGAAATCAAGGGTATTCAGTTAGGAAAAGAAGAAGTCAAATTGTCCCTGTTTGCAGATGACATGATTGTATATTTAGAAAACCCCATTGTCTCAGCCCAAAATCTCCTTAAGCTGATAAGCAACTTCAGCAGTCTCAGGATACAAAATTAATGTGCAAAAATCACAAGCATTCTTATACACCAATAACAGACAAACACAGAGCCAAATCATGAATGAACTTCCATTCACAATTGCTTCAAAGAGAATCAAATACCTAGGAATCCAACTTACAAGGGATGTAAAGGACCTCTTCAAGGAGAACTACAAACCACTGCTCAGTGAAATAAAAGAGGACACAAACAAATGGAAGAACATACCATGCTCATGGATAGGAAGAATCAATATCGTGAAAATGGCCATACTGCCCAAGGTAATTTATAGATTCAATGCCATCCCCATCAAGCTACCAATGAGTTTCTTCACAGAATTGGAAAAAACTGCTTTAAAGTTCATATGGAACCAAAAAAGAGCCCGCATCTCCAAGACAATCCTAAGTCAAAAGAACAAAGCTGGAGGCATCACGCTACCTGACTTCAAACTATACTACAAGGCTACAGTAACCAAAACAGCATGGTACTGGTACCAAAACAGAGATATAGACCAATGGAACAGAACAGAGTCCTCAGAAATAATACCACACATCTACAGCCATCTGATCTTTGACAAACCTGAGAGAAACAAGAAATGGGGAAAGGATTCCCTATTTAATCAATGGTGCTGGGAAAATTGGCTAGCCATAAGTAGAAAGCTGAAACTGGATCCTTTCCTTACTCCTTATACGAAAATTAATTCAAGATGGATTAGAGACTTAAATGTTAGACCTAATACCATAAAAACCCTAGAGGAAAACCTAGGTAGTACCATTCAGGACATAGGCATGGGCAAAGACTTCGTGTCTAAAACACCAAAAGCAACGGCAGCAAAAGCCAAAATTGACAAATGGGATCTAATTAAACGAAAGAGCTTCTGCACAGCAAAAGAAACTACCATCAGAGTGAACAGGCAACCTACAGAATGGGAGAAAATTTTTGCAATCTACTCATCTGACAAAGGGCTAATATCCAGAACCTACAAAGAACTCAAACAAATTTACACGAAAAAAACAAACAAACCCATCAAAAAGTGGGCAAAGGATATGAACAGACATTTCTCAAAAGAAGACATTCATACAGCCAACAGACACATGAAAAAATGCTCATCATCACTGGCCATCAGAGAAATGCAAATAAAAACCACAATGAGATACCATCTCACACCAGTTAGAATGGCAATCATGAAAAAGTCAGGAAACAACAGGTGCTGGAGAGAATGTAGAGAAATAGGAACACTTTACACTGTTGGTGGGATTGTAAACTAGTTCAACCCTTATGGAAAACAGTATGGCGATTCCTCAAGGATCTAGAACTTGATGTACCATATGACCCAGCCATCCCATTACTGGGTATATACCCAAAGGATTATAAATTATGCTGCTATAAAGACACATGCACATGTATGTTTATTGCAGCACTATTCACAATAGCAAAAACTTGGAATCAACCCAAATGTCCATCAGTGACAGATTGGATTAAGAAAATGTGGCACATATACACCATGGAATACTATGCAGCCATAAAGAAGGATGAGTTTGTGTCCTTTGTAGGGACATGGATGCAGCTGGAAACCATCATTCTTAGCAAACTATCACAAGAACAGAAAACCAAACACCGCATGTTCTCACTCATATGTGGGAACTGAACAATGAGATCACTTGGAGTCGGGAAGGGGAACATCACACACCGGGGCCTATCATGGGGAGGGGGAAGGGGGGAGAGATTGCTTTGGGAGTTATACCTGATGTAAATGACGAGATGATGGGTGCAGCAGACCAACATGGCACAAGTATACATATGTAACAAACCTGCACGTTATGCACATGTACCCTACAACTTAAAGTATAATAATAATAAATAAATTTAAAAAAACAAAAAATTCCAACATTCTGAATGTAAACAAAGGATTAACAATGTGAGCTGAATCCACACATCTCAAAATGCATTCACAGAAATATTCAGGTTTTAAGTAGAGACCTCAGTGAACTTTGAAATGTCACTTCACAGATTCTACCAAAACAGTGTTAACAACTTTCTTAATGTAAAGAAATGATCATGTATGAGAGCTGAATTTACACATCAAATAGTGGTTTCACTGACAGCTTATTTCTAGTTTGAATTGCAGATACTCAGTTTTTCACTACAGGCCTCAGTGAGCTCCGAAATGTCTCTTCGCAGATTCTACAAAAACGGTGTCTCCAAGCTGCTGAATTTAAAGAAAGGTTTATGCCTGTGAGCTTAATAAACACATCACAAACCGGTTTCACAGATGGATCTTTTTCTCATTTCAGTTGTGGGATGCTCAATTTCTCGCTAAAGTCCTCAGTGAACTCCAAAATGTCCCTTTACAGATTCTATGAAAACAGTCATTCTAACCTGCTGAATGTAAAGAAAGATTTAACTCTGTGAGTTGAATTCACACGTCACAAAGCCATTTCACCGATAGCTTCTTTCTAGTTTTTAGCGTGGGATATTCAGTTTTTCATATAGGCGTCAGAGTGCTTTCAAATGTCCCTTCACAGATTCTACAAAATCAGTGCTTGTCACCTTCCGAATATGAAGCAAATTTTACTTCTGAGAGCTAATTCCACATATCACAAAATGGTTTCACAGATACTTTTTTCTATTTTTTATTTCAAGATGTTCAGTTTTTCACTATACACCTCAGGGAGCTTTGAAATATCCCTTTGCAGATTCTTTTTTAAAAAAAAAAATTCCCTTCTGAAACTATTCCAATAAATCAAAAAAGAGGGAATCCTCCCTAACTCATTTTATGAGGCCAACATCATCCTTATACCAAAGCCTGGCAAAGATACAACAAAACAAGAGAATTTTAGACCAATATCCCAGATGAACATCGATGAGTAAATCCTTAATAAAATACTGGCAAACTGAATTCAGCAGCACATCAAAAAGCTTATCCACCATGATCAAGTGGGCTTCATCCCTGGGATGCAAGGCTGGTTATACATAGGCAAATCAATAAACGTAATCCAGCATATAAACAAAACCAAAGACACATGATTATCTCAATAGATGCAGAAAAAGCCATTGACAAAGTTCAACAGCCCTTCATGCTAAAAGCTCTCAATAAATTTGGTATTGATGGAACGTATCTCAAAATAATAAGAGCTATTTATGA
>NW_020258593.1:0-6076 GCF_003255815.1 Theropithecus gelada | reverse complement strand
TTTGTGATGTGTGTATTCATTTCATAGAGTTAAATCATTCTTTGGCTGGAGCAGTTTGAAATCACTGTTTCTGTGGACCTGAGAGAGGACATTTAGGAATTCTCTTTAGAATATGTGGAAAAAGAAATACTCTCAGATAAAAAGCAGAAGGAAGCTTTCTGTGAAACTGCTCTATGTTGTGTGAATTCCACTTGCACAGTTAAGCTTCTCTTTCATGGAGCAGTATTCTAACACTGTGTTTAGTCTGCAAAGGGATATTCGGGAGTGCTTTGAGGTTTACGGTGAAAAAAGATATATGTTCGGATGGAAACTGGAGAGAAGCTTTCCGAGGAACTGCTTTCTGACGTGTGCATTCCACTCACAGATTTATGTCTTTTTTCTCATAGAGGATTGGGGAATCCCTTTTGGAGAAAAAGCTACCAAGGGACATTCGAGAGTATATGGATGGCTACGGTGGAAAAGTAAGTATCCTCAGACAAAAACTGGAGAGAAAATTTCTGTGAAACTGGTTTGTGATGGATATGTTTATTCATCTCAAAGANGTGAAACTGGTTTGTGATGGATATGTTTATTCATCTCAAAGAGATAAAACTTTCCTTCTTTACGCAGTTTGGATACTCCCTCATGGACAAATCCACAAAGGGACATTCTTGAGCACATTCAGGCGTATGGTGAAAAAGGAAATATCTTCTGATGAAAACTGGAGAGAAGCTGTTTGAGCAACTGCTTTGTGATGTGTGTATTCATCTCATAGAGTTAAACCATTCTTTGGATTGAGAAGTTTGAAATCATTGTTTGGTTGAGATCTGAGGAAGGACATTTGGGAACGCTTTTTAGAATACGGAGAAAGAAATATCCTCAGATGAAAACCAGAAGGAAGTTTTCTGTGAAACTGCTTTGTGTCGAGTGAATTCCTCTTCCTCGTTAAGCTTGTCTTTTCGTTGAGCAGTTTTCTAAAACTGTTTATGTTTAGTTTGCGAAGGGATATTCTGGAGCACTTTGAGGCTTATGGTGAAAATGGAAATATCTTCAGATTAAAACTGGAGAGAAGCGTGCCGAGGAGCTGCTTTGTGACGTGTGCATTCCACTCACAGAGTTATACCTTTCTTCTCATAGAGGATTGGGAAATCCCTTTTGGAGAAAAAGCTACCAAGGGACATTCACCATATGGAGCACTACAGTGAAAAAGGAAATATCCTCAGGCAAAAACTGAAAAGAAGCTTTCTCTGTAAATGCTTTGTGATAGATATGTTTATTCACCTCACATAGATAATATTTTCTTACATTATGAAGTTTGGAAACTCCATCATGGACGGATCTGCGAATTGACATTTGGGAACAAATTCAGGCCTATGGTGAAAAAGGAAATATCTTCAGATAAAAACCGGAGAGAAGCTTTCTGAGAAACTGCTCTGTGATGTGTGCATTCCACTCAAGGAGTTATACCTCTTTTTTCATAAGAAAGTGTTTGAACACTGTTCCTGTAAAACAGAAAAGGTGATATTTCTGAGTGCATTGAAGACTATGGAGAAAAGTGAAATATCCTCAGATAAAACCCAGTAAGAAGCATTCCAGGAATCTGCTCTCTGATATGTGCATTCATTTCACACAGTTCAATTTTCTAACACTGTTTATTTTTAGCATGTGAGGGGATATTCTGAAGCATTTTGAGGCTTACAGAGAGAAAGGCAATATGTTCAGATAGAAAGTGGAGAGAAGCTTTCCGAGGAACTGCTTTGTGCCATGTGCATTCCACTCAAAGTGTTATACCTCTCTTCACATACAGCATCAGGGAAACCCTTTTGGAGAAAAAGTACCAAGGGATATTCAGGGGCATATTGATGCCTATGGTGAAGATGGAAATAGCCTCAGACAAAAACTGGAAGGAAGCTTTCTGTGAAACTGCTCTGTGCTATGTGTACTCATCTCACATAGATAAACCTTTCTTTACATTATGCAGCTCGGAAACTCTGTCATGGACGGATCCCGAAGGGACATTCGGGAGCACATTCACGACTGTGGAGAAAAAGAAAATATCTTTAGATAAATCTTTAAAGATGTTTCTATTAATCTGATTTTTGTTATGTTTATTCATTTCACAAAGATAAAGGTTTCTTTACCTTATGCATCTTGGAAATTTCCTAATGACGGATCCACGAAGAGATATTCGGGATCACATTCAGCCGGTGGTAAAAAAGAAAATATCTTCAGGTGAAAACTGGAGATAAGCTTTCTGAAAAACTGCTTTGTGATGTGTGCATTCCACTCAGGGATTTATACCTCTTTTCTCATAAGGCAGTGTTTGAACACTGATCCTGTAAAACTCAAAAAGTGATATTTCAGAGCTCATTCAAGACCATGGCGAAAAGTGAAATATTTTCAAATAAAACCCAGAAAGAAGCATTTCAAGAAACTGCTCTCAGATATATGTATTCATTTTACAGAGTTAAAGCTTACTCTACATTGCCCAGTTTGGAAACTCTGTCTTTGAGGATTCTGCAAAGGGATATTAAGTGGTGCCCGGATGCCTGAGGTGAGCAAGAAAATGTCTTGTGATGAAAACTGGAGAGAAGTTTTCTGAGCACCTGCTTTGCAATGTCTGTAATCATCTCATAGGGTTAAACCATTCTTTGTATTGAACAGTTTCAAATCACTGTTTCTGTGGAATCTAAGGAAGGACATTTGGGAACACTCTTTGGAATATGGAGAAAGAAATATCCTCAGGTAAAAACCAGAAGGAAGCCGTCTGTGAAACTGCTCTGTATCGTCTTAATTCCTTTCACTCAGTTAAGCCTCTCTTTTCGTTGAGCAGTTTTCTAACACTGTTGGTGTTTAGCGTTCGGGAGCATTTTGAGGCTCATGGTGAAAAAGGAAATATTTTCAGAGAGAAACTGGAGAGAAGACTTCTGAGGAACTACTTTGTGATGTGTGCATTCCACTATTATACCTCTCTTCTCATACAGCATCGGGGAAACCCTTTTGGAGAAAAAGCTACCAAGTGATATATGGGAGCATATTGACAGCAATGGTGAAAAGGGAAATAGCCTCAGACAAAAACAGGAAAGAAGCTTTCTGTGCAACTGCTCTGTGATATATGTATTCATCTCACATAGATAAAGCTTGCTTTACATTACGCATCTTGGATCTTTGTCATGGACGGATCCATGAAGGGAGATTCGGGAGCACATTCAGGACTAGGGTGAAAAAGGAAATATCTTCAGATAATAACTAGAAAGAATCTTTCTGTGAATCTGTTTTTAGTTATGTTTAATCATCTCAGATAGATAAAGCTTTCTTTACATGACACAGCTTGGAAACTCCGTCATGGATGGATCCACAAAGGGACATTCGGGAGCACATTCAGGCCTACGGTGAAAATGGAGATATCTTCGTTAGAATGGCAATCATTAAAAAGTCAGGAAACAACAGGTGCTGGAGAGGATGTGGAGATATAGGAACACTTTTACACTGTTTGTGGGATTGTAAACTAGTTCAACCATTATGGAAAACAGTATGGTGATTCCTCAAGAATCTAGAACTAGAAGTACCAGATGACCCAGCCATCCCATTACTGGATATATACCCAAAGGATTATAAATCTTGCTGCTATAAAGACATATGCACATGTATGTTTATTGCGGCACTATTCACAATAGCAAAGACTTGGAATTAACCCAAATGTCCATCAGTGACAGACTGGATTAAGAAAATGTGGCACATACACACCATGGAATACTATGCAGTCATAAAAAAGGATGAGATTGTGTCCCTTGCAGGGACATGGATGCAGCTGGAAACCATCATTCTCAGCAAACTATCACAGGAACAGAAAACCAAACATCGCATGTTCTCACTCATAGGTGGGAACTGAACAATGAAATCATTTGGACTCGGGAAGGGGAACATCACACACCGGGGCCTATCATGGGGAAGGGGGAGGGGGGAGAGATTGCATTGGGAGTTATACCTGATAGAAATGACGAGTTGATGGGTGCTGACGAGTTGATGGGTGCAGTACACCAACGTGGAACAAGTATACATATGTAACAAACCTGCACGTTATGCACATGTACCCTAGAACTTAAAGTATTAAAAAAAAATGGGAAAACTAAATATCCTCAGATAAAAACAAGAAGGACGCTTTCTGTGAAACTGCTGTGTGTCCTGTGAATTCCTGTCTCTCAGTTAAGCTTTTCTTGCATTGACCAGTTTTCTACTATTTATGTTTAGCATGCGATATGATCTTCGGGAGTGCTTTCAGACATACAGTGAAAAAGGAAATATCTTCAGGTACAAAATGGAGGAACTGCTTTGTGGTGTGTGAATTCCACTCAGAGTGTTTTACCTCTCTTCTCATACAGTATCGGGAAAATATTTTGGAGAAAATGGTAGCAAGGGATATTCGGGAGCATATGACGCCTATTGTGAAAAAGGAAACAGCCTCAGATAAAAACTGGAAAGAAGCTTCCTGTGAAACCGATTTGTGAAATATGTATTCATCTCACATAGATAAATCTTTCTTTACATTATGCAGCTTGATAACTCTGCCATGGACGGATCCGTGAAAGGACATTCGGGAGCACATTCAGGACTGTGCTGAAAAAGGAAATATCTTCAGAAAAAAACTGGAAAGAAGATTCTGTGAATCTGCTTTTTGCTATGTTTATTCATCTCACATAGATAAAGCATTCTTTACATTACGCAGCATGGAAACTCCATCATAGATGGATCCGTGAAGGGATATTCAGGATCATATTCCCGCCTATGGTGAAAAAGAAAATATCTTCAGATAAAAACTGGAGAGAAGCTTTCTGAGAAACTGTTTTGTGGTGTGTGCATTTCACTCAGCGAGTATTACCTCTTTTCTCATATGGCAGTGTTTGAACACTGTTCAATTAAAACCGAAAATGTGGTACGTCAGACCGCATTGAAGACTATGGTGAAATGTGAAATATCCTCAAATAAAACCCAGAAAAGAGCGTTCCAAGAAACTGTTCTCTGATATTTCCATTCATTTCACAGAGGTAAAGGTTACTCTATGTTGCCCAGTTTGGAAACTCTGTCTTTTCACAATCTGTGAAGGGAAACTATGTGGCGCCTGAAGGCTTGTGGTGAGAAAGGAAACATCTTCCGAAGAAAACTGGAGAGAATCTTTCTGAGCAACTGCTTTGTGATGTGAATATTCACCTCATAGAGTTAAATCATTTTTGAATGAGGAGTTTGAAGTCATTGTTTTTGTGGAATATAAAGAAGGATATTTGAGAACACTTCTTAGAATAGGGAGAAAGAAATATCCTCTGGTAAATTCCAGAAGGAAGCTTTCTCTGAAACTACTCTGTGTCACCTTAATTCCTCTCGCTTAGGTAAGCCTCTCTTTTCATTGAGCAGTTTTCTAACACTGTTTATCATTAGCGTGTGAAGTGATATTCGGGAGCACTTTGAGGCTTACGGTGAAAAAACAAATATATTCAGACCAAAAGTGGAGAGAAGCTTTCTGAGGAACTGCTTTGTGATGTGTGCATTTCACTCAGAGTGTTATACCTCTCTTCTCATACAGCATTGGGGAAACCCTTTTGGAGAAAAAGTTACCAAGTGATATTCGGGACCATGTTGATGCCTATGGTGAAACGGGAAATAGCCTCAGACAAAAACTGGAAAGAAGCATTCTATGAAACTGCTCTGTGACATGTGTATTCATCTCAAACAGATAAAGCTTTGGTTACATTACTCAGCTTGGAAACTCTGTCATGGATTGATCCACAAAGGGACATTCAGGAACACATTCAGGACTATGGTGAAAAAGGAAATATCTTCAGATAAAAACTGGTAAGAAACTTTCTCTGAATCTGCTTTTTGCTATGTTTATTCGTCTCACATAGATAAAGGTTTCTTTACATTACGCAGCTTGGAAACTCCATCACGGATGGATCTGTGAATGGATATTCAGGATCACATTCGGACCCATGGTGAAAAAGGAAATATCGTCAGATAAAAACTGGAGAGAAGCTTTCTGAGAAACTGCTTGGTGGTGTTTTCATTCCACTCAGAGAGTTATAACTTTCCTCTCATAAGGCAC
>NW_020258592.1:0-6321 GCF_003255815.1 Theropithecus gelada | reverse complement strand
TAACTCTATGAGATGAATTAACAGAACACTAAGCAGTGTCTCAGAAAGCTTTTTTCCAGATTTCATCTGAGGATATTTCCTTTTTCACCATAGCCCTCTATGGGCTTCCAAATATCACTCTGCCAATTCCACAAGAACTGTCTTAGCGAAAGGCTTCTTGAGGGGAAAGCTGTAACTCCGTGAGATGATTTCACAGAACACAAAGAAGTTTCTCAAAAAGCTTCTTTCTCATTGTTATCGGAGGATATTTCCTTTGTCCCTATATTTGTAAAGGGATCCGAAATGTCTGTTCTGAGATTCCACAGAGATAAGTCTAGCAAGGATATATTCGAAATACAGATGTAACTCTGTGAGTAGAAGTCACACATCACAGAGCAGTTTCTTAGAAAGCTTCTTTCCAGATTTCATCTGAGGATATTTCCTTTTTCACCATAGCCCTCTATGGGCTTCCAAATATCACTTTGCCAATTCCACCAGAAATAAGGCTAGCAAAGAGATCCACGAAATACAGAAGTACCTCTATGAGATGAATTACCACAACACTAAGCAGTTTCTCAGAAAGCTTCTTTCCAGATTTCATCTGAGGATATTTCCTTTTTCAACATAGCCCTCTATGGGCTTCCAAATATCACTTTGCCAATTCCACAAGAACTGTCTTAGCGAAAGGCTTCTAGAGGGAAAAGCTGTAACTCTCTGAGATGATTTCACAGAACACAAAGAAGTTTCTCAGAAAGCTTCTTTCTCTTTTTTATCGGGGGTTATTTCCTTTGGCCCTATAGTCTTCAAAGGGATCCGAAATATCTGGTCTCAGATTCCACAGAAATAAGGCTACCAAAGAGATGCACGAATTACAGATGTGACTCTCTGAGAGGAATTAACAGAACACTAAGCAGTTTCTAGGAAGGCTTCCTTCCGGGTTTCATCTGAGGATATTTCCTTTTTCACCATAGCCCTTAAGGGCTTCCAAATATCACTGTGCCAATTCCACAGGAAGTGTCTTAGCGAAAGGCTTCTTCAGGGGAAAGCAGTAACTCTGTGAGATGATTTCACAGAACACGGAGAAGTTTCCCAGAAAGCTTCTTTCTCTTTGTTATCGGAGGATATTTCCTTTGGCCCTTTAGTCTTCAAAGGGATCCGAAATATCTGTTCTCAGATTCCACAGAAATAAGGCTAGCAGAAGAGATCCACGAAATACAGTTGTAACTCTGTGAGATGAATTCACAGAACACTAAGCAGTATCTCAGAGAGCTTCTTTCTCTTTGTTATCGGAGGATATTTCCTTTTGCCTTATAATCTTCAAAGAAAGGGATCCGAAATATCTGGTGTCAGATTCCACAGAAATAAGGCTAGCAAAAGGATGCACGAAATACACTTGTAACTCTGTGAGATGAATTAACAGAACACTAAGCAGTTCCTCAGAAAGTTTCTTTCCAGATTTCATCTGAGGATATATCCTTTTTCACCATAGCCCTCTATGGGCTTCCAAATATCACTTTGCCAATTCTACAAGAACTGTCTTAGCGAAAGGCTTCTTGAGGGGAAAGCTGTAACTCTGTGAGCTGATTTCACAGAACACAAAGAAGTTTCTCAGAAAGCTTCTTTCTCTTTGTTATCGGAGGATATTTCCTTTGGCCCTATAGTCTTTAAAGGGATCCGAATTATCTGTTCTCAGATTCCACAGAAATAAGGCTAGCAAGGAGATCCTCGAAATACAGATGTAACTCTGTGAGTAGAAGTCACACATCACAGAGCAGTTTCTTAGAAAGCTTTTTTCCAGATTTCATATGAGGATATTTAATTTTTCAACATAGCCCTCTATGGGCTTCCAAATGTCACTTTGCAAATTTCACAAGAACTGTCTTAGCGAAAGGCTTCTTGAGGGGAAAGCTGTAACTCTGTGAGATGATTTCACCGAACACAAAGAAGATTCTCAGAAAGCTTCTTTCTCTTTGTTATCGGAGGATATTTCCTTTGGCCCTATAGTCTTCAAAGGGATCCGAAATATCTGGTCTCAGATTCCACAGAAATAAGGCTAGCAAAGAGATCCACGAAATACAGATGTAACTCTGTGAGATGAATTAACAGAACACTAAGCAGTTTCCCAGAATGCTTCTTTCCAGATTTCATCTGAGGATATTTCCTTTTTCACCATAGCCCTTTAAGGGCTTAAAAAAATCACTTTGCCTAGTCCACAAGAACTGTCTTAGCGAAAGGCTTCTTGAGGGGAAAGCTGTAACTCTGTGAGATGATTTTACAGAACACAAAGAAGTTTCTCAGAAAGCTTCTTTCTCTTTGTTATCGGAGGATATTTCCTTTTGCCCTATAATCTTCAAAGAAAGGGATCCGAAATATCTGTTCTCAGATTCCACAGAAATAAGGCTAGCAAAGAGATGCACGAAATACAGTTGTAACTCTGTGACATGAATTAACAGAACACTAAGAGGTTTCTCAGAAAGCTTCTTTCCAGATGTCATCTGAGGATATTTCCTTTTTCAACATAGCCCTCTATGGGCTTCCAAACATCACTTTGCCAATTCCACAAGAACTGTCTTAGCGAAAGGCTTCCTGAGGTTAAAGCTGTAGCACTGGGAGATGATTTCTCAGAACACGAAGAAGTGTCTCAGAAAGCTTCTTGCTCTTTGTTATCGGAGGATATTTCCTTTGGCCCTATAGTCTTCAAACAAAGGGATCCGAAATATCTGGTCTCAGATTCACAGAAATAAGGCTTGCAAAGAGATCCACGAAATACAGATGTAACTCTGTGAGATGAATTAACAGAACACTAAGCAGTTTCTCAGAAAGCTTCTTTCCAGATTTCATCTGAGGATATTTCCTTTTTCACCAAAGCCCTCTATGGGCTTCCAAATATCACTTTGCTAATTCCAAAAGAACTGTCTTAGCGAAAGGGTTCTTGATGTTAAAGCTGTAGCTCTGTGAGATGATTTCACAGAACACAAAGAAGTTTCTCAGAAAGCTTCCTTCTCTTTGTTATCAGAGGATATTTCCTTTGTCCTTATACTCTTCAAAGGGATCCGAAATATCTGGTCTCAGATTCCAGAGAAATAAGGCTAGCAAAGGGATCCAGGAAATACAGATGTAACTCTGTGAGATGAATTAACAGAACACTAGGCAGTTTCTCAGAAAGCTTATTTCCAGTTTTCATCTGAGGATATTTCCCTTTTCAACATAGCCCTCTATGGGTTTCCAAATATTACTTTGCCAATTCCAGAAGAACTGTCTTAGCGAAAGCTTTCTTGAGGGGAATGCTGTAACTCTGTGAGATGATTTCACAGAACACCAGGAAGTTTCTCAGAAAGCTTCTTTCTCTTTGTTATCGGAGGATATTTCCTTTGACCCTATAGTCTTCAAAGGGATCCGAAATATCTGGTCTCAGATTCCACGGAAATAAGGCTAGCAAAGACATCCACGAAATACAGATGTAATTCTGTGAGTTGAATTAACAGAACCCTAAGCAGTTTCTAAGAAATTTTCTTTCCAGATTTCATCTGAGGATATTTCCTTTTTCACCATAGCGCTCTATGGTCTTCCAAATATCACTAGGCTAATTCCACAAGAACTGTCTTAGCGAAAGTCTTCTTGAGGGGAAAGCTGTAACTCTGTGAGATGATTTCACAGAACACAAAGAAGTTTCTCAGAAAACTTCTTTCTCTTTGTTATCGGAGCTAATATCCTTTGGCCCTATAGTCTTCAAAGGGATCCGAAATATCTGTTTTCGGATTCCACAGAAATAAGGCTAGCAAGGAGATCCACGAAATACAGATGTAACTCTGTGTGTAGATGTCACACATCACAGAGGAGTTTCCCAGCATCATTCTTTCCAGATTTCATCTGAGGATATTTCCTTTTTCACTGTAGCCATCTATGGGCTTCTAAATATCACTTTGCCAATTCCACAAGAAATGTCTTAGCGAAAGGCTTCTTGAGGGGAGAAGAGTAACTCTGTGAGATGATTTCACAGAACACAAAGAAGTTTCTCAGAAAGCTTCTTTCTTTTTGTTATCGGAGGATATTTCCTTTTGCCCTATAGTCTTCAACGGGATCCGAAATATCTGTTCTCAGATTCCACAGAAATAAGGCTAGGAAAGAGATCCAAGAAATGCAGATGTAACTCTGTGAGTAGAAGGCACACATCACAGAGCAGTTTCTCAGAAAGCTTCTTTCCAGATTTCATCTGAGGATATTTCCTTTTTCACCATAGCCATCTATGGGCTTCCAAATATCACTTTGCCAATTCCACAAGAACTGTCTTAGCGAAAGGCTTCTTGAGGAGAAAGCTGTAACTCTGTGATATGATTTCACAGAACACAAAGACGTTTCTCAGAAAGCCTCTTTCTCTTTGTTATCGGAGGATATTTCCTATGGCCCTATTTGGCCCTGTAGTCTTCACAGGGATCCGAAATATCTGTTCTCAGATTCCACAGAAATAAGGCTAGGAAAGAGATCCAAGAAATGCAGATGTAACTCTGTGAGTAGAAGGCACACATCACAGAGCAGTTTCTCAGAAAGCTTCTTTCCCGATTTCATCTGAGGATATTTCCTTTTTCAACATAGCCCTCTATGGGCATCCAAATATCACTGTGCCAATTCCACAAGACCTGTCTTAGCGAAAGGCCTCTTGAGGAGAAAGCTGTAACAATGTGAGATGATTTCACAGAACAGAAAGAAGTTTCTCAGAAAGCTTCCTTCTCTTTGTTATCGGTGGATATTTCCTTTGGCCCTATAATCTTCAAAGGGATCCGAAATATCTGGTCTCAGATTCCACAGAAATAAGGCTAGCTAAGAGATCCACGAAATACAGATGTAACTCTGTGAGATGAATTAATAGAACACTAATCAGTTTTTCAGAAAGCTTCTTTCCAGATTTCATCCGAGGATATTTCCTTTTTCACCATAGCCCTCTATGGGCTTCCAAATATCACTTTGCCAATTCCACAAGAACTGTATTAGAGAAAGGCTGCTTGAGTGGAAAGCTGTAACTCTGTGAGATGATTTCACAGAACACAAAGAAGTTTCTCAGAAAGCTGCTTTCTCTTTGTTATCGGAGGATATTTCCATTGGTCCTATAGTCTTAAAAGGGATCCGATATATCTGTTCTCAGATTGCACAGAAAGAAGGCTAGCAAAGAGATCCAAAAAATACAGATGTAACTCTGTGAGTAGAAATCACATATCACAGACCAGTTTCTCATAAAGCTTCGTTCCAGATTTCATCTGAGGATATTTCCTTTTCCACCATAGCCCTCTATGGGCTACCAAAGAGATCCACGAAATACAGATGTAACTCTGTGAGATGAATTAACGGAACACTAAGCAGTTTCTCAGAAAGCTTCTTTCCAGATTTCATCTAAGCATATTTCCTTTTTCACCATAGCCCTCTATGGGCTTCCTAATATCACTTAGCCAATTCCACAAGAACTGTCTTAGCGAAAGGCTTCTTGAGGGGAAAGCTGTAACTCTGTGAGATGATTTCACAGAACACAAAGAAGTTTCTCCGAAAGCTTCTTTCTTTTTGTTATCCGAGGATATTTCCTTTGGCCTTAGAGTCTTCAAAGGGATCTGAAATATCTGTTCTCAGATTCCACAGAAATAAGGCTAGCAAAGAGATCCACGAAATACAGATGTAAGTCTGTGAGATGAATTAACAGAACACTAAGCAGTTTCTCAGAAAGCTTCCTTACAGATTTCATCTGAGGATATTTCCTTTTTCACCATAGCCCTCTATGGGCTTCAAAATATCACTATGCCAATTCCACAAGAACGGTCTTAGCGAAAGGCTTCTTGAGGGGAAAGCTGTAACTCTGTGAGATGATTTCACAGAACACAAAGATGTTTCTCAGAAAGCTTCTTCCTCTTTTTTATCGGAGGATATTTCCTTTGGCCCTATAGTCTTCAAAGAAAGGGATCCGAAATGTCTGTTCTCAGATTCCACAGAAATAAGGCTAGCAGAGAGATCCACGAAATACAGATATAAATCTGTGACATGAATTATTAGAACACTAATCAGTTTCTCAGAAAGCTTCTTTCCAGATTTCATCTGAGGATATTTCCTTTTTCACCCTAGCCCTCTATGGGCTTCCAAATATCACTTTGCCAATTCCACAAGAACTGTCTTAGCGAAAGGCTTCTTGAGGGGAAAGCTGTAACTCTGTGAGGTGATTTCACAGAACACAAAGAAGTTTCTCAGAAAGCTTCCTTCTCTTTGTTATCAGAGGATATTTCCTTTGGCTCTATAGTCTTCAACGAAAGGGATCCGTAATATCTGTTCCCAGATTCCACAGAAATAAGGCTAGCAAAGAGATCC
>NW_020258591.1:0-6077 GCF_003255815.1 Theropithecus gelada | reverse complement strand
AGCACCCATCAACTCGTCATTTACATCAGGTATAACTCCCAATGCAATCCCTCCCCCCTCCTCCCTCGCCGTGATAGGCCCCGGTGTGTGATGTTCCCCTTCCCTAGTCCAAGTGATCTCATTGTTCAGTTCCCACCTATGAGTGAGAACATGCGGTGTTTGGTTTTCTCTTCTTGCGATAGTTTGCTGAGAATGATGGTTTCCAGCTGCATCCATGTCCCTACAAAGGACACAAACTCATCCGTTTTTATGGCTGCATAGTATTTCATGGTGTATATGTGCCACATTTTCTTAATCCAGTCTGCCACTGATGGACATTTGGGTTGATTCCAAGTCTTTGCTATTGTGAATAGTGCCACAATAAACATACATGTGCATGTGTCTTTATAGCAGCATGATTTATAATCCTTTGGGTATATACCCAGTAATGGGATGGCTGGGTCATATGGTACATCTACTTCTAGATCCTTGAGGAATCGCCATACTGTTTTCCATAATGGTTGAACTAGTATACATTCCCACCAACAGTGTAAAAGTGTTCCTATTTCTCCACATCCTCTCCAGCATCTGTTGTTTCCTGACTTTTTAATGATCACCATTCTAACTGGTGTGAGATGGTATCTCATTGTGGTTTTGATTTGCATTTCTCTGATGGCCAGTGATGATGAGCATTTTTTCATGTGTCTGTTGGCTCTATGAATGTCTTCTTTTGAGAAATGTCTGTTCATATCCCTTGCCCACTTTTCGATGGGGTTGTTTGTTTTTTTCTTGTAAATTTGTTTGAGTTCTTTGTAGGTTCTGGATATTAGCCCTTTGTCAGATGAGTAGATTGCAAAAATTTTCTCCCATTCTGTGGGTTGCCTGTTCACTCTGATGGTAGTTTCTTTTGCTGTGCAGAAGCTCTTTAGTTTAATGAGATCCTATTTGTCAATTTTGGCTTTTGTTGCCGTTGCTTTTGGTGTTTTAGACATGAAGTCTTTGTCCATGCCTATGTCCTGAATGGTACTACCTTGGTTTTCCTCTAGGGTTTTTATGCTATTAGGTCTAACATTTAAGTCTCTAATCCATCTTGAATTAATTTTCGTATAAGGAGTAAGGAAAGGATCCAGTTTCAGCTTTCTACTTATGGCTAGCCAATTTTCCCAGCACCATTTATTGAATAGGGAATCCTTTCCCCATTTCTTGTTTCTCTCAGGTTTGTCAAAGATCAGATGGCTGTAGATGTGTGGTATTGTTTCTGAGGACTCTGTTCTGTTCCATTGGTCTATATCTCTGTTTTGGTACCAGTACCATGCTGTTTTGGTTACTGTAGCCTTGTAGTATAGTTTGAAGTCAGGTAGCGTGATGCCTCCAGCTTTGTTCTTTTGACTTAGGATTGTCTTGGAGATGCGGGCTCTTTTTTGGTTCCATATGAACTTTAAAGCAGTTTTTAAAAATTCTGTGAAGAAACTCATTGGTAGCTTGATGAGGATGGCATTGAATCTATAAATTACCTTGGGCAGTATGGCCATTTTCACGATATTGATTCTTCCTATCCATGAGCATGGTATGTTCTTCCATTTGTTTGTGTCCTCTTTTACTTCACTGAGCAGTGGTTTGTAGTTCTCCTTGAAGAGGTCCTTTACATCCCTAGTAAGTTGGATTCCTAGGTATTTCATTCTCTTTGAAGCAATTGTGAATGGAAGTTCATTCATGATTTGGCTCTCTGTTTGTCTGTTACTGGTGTATAAGAATGCTTATGATTTTTGCACATTAATTTTGTATCCTGAGACTTTGCTGAAGTTGCTTATCAGCTTAAGGAGATTTTGGGTTGAGACAATGGGATTTTCTAAATATACAATCATGTCATCTGCAAAGAGGGACAATTTGACTTCTTCTTTTCCTATCTGAATACCCTTGATTTCTTTCTCTTGCCTGATTGCCCTAGCCAGAACTTCCAACACTATGTTGAATAGGAGTGATGAGAGAGGGCATCCCTGTCTTGTGCCAGTTTTCAAAGGGAATTTTTCCAGTTTTTGCCCATTCAGTATGATATTGGCTGTGGGTTTGTCATAAATAGCTCTTATTATTTTGAGGTACGTTCCATCAATACCGAATTTATTGAGCGTTTTTAGCATGAAGGGCTGTTGAATTTTGTCAAAAGCCTTTTCTGCATCTATTGAGATAATCATGTGGTTCTTGTCTTTGGTTCTGTTTATATGCTGGATTATGTTTATTGACTTGCGTATGTTGAACCAGCCTTGCATCCCAGGGATGAAGCCCACTTGATCATGGTGGATAAGCTTTTTGATGTGCTGCTGGATCCAGTTTGCCAGTATTTTATTGAGGATTTTTGCATCGATGTTCATCAGGGATATTGGTCTAAAATTCTCTTTTTTTGTTGTGTCTGCCAGGCTTTGTTATCAGGATGATGATGGCCTCATAAAATGAGTTAGGGAGGATTCCCTCTTTTTCTATTGATTGGAATAGTTTCAGAAGGAATGGTACCAGCTCCTCCTTGTACCTCTGGTAGAATTCAGCTGTGAATCCATCTGGTCCTGGACTTTTTTTGGTTGGTAGGCTATTAATTATTGCCTCAATTTCAGAGCCTGCTCTTGGTCTATTCAGGGATTCAACTTCTTCCTGGTTTAGTCTTGGAAGAGTGTAAGTGTCCAGGAAATTATCCATTTCTTCTAGATTTTGTAGTTTATTTGCGTAGAGGTATTTATAGTATTCTCTGACGGTAGTTTGTATTTCTGTGGGGTCGGTGGTGATATCTCCTTTATCATTTTTTATTGCGTCTATTTGATTCTTCTCTCTTTTCTTCTTTATTAGTCTTGCTAGCGGTCTGTCAATTTTGTTGATCTTTTCAAAAAACCAAGTCCTGGATTCATTGATTTTTTGGAGGGTTTTTTGTGTCTCTATCTCCTTCAGTTCTGCTCTGATCTTAGTTATTTCTTGCCTTCTGCTAGCTTTTGAATGCGTTTGCTCTTGCTTCTCTAGTTCTTTTAATTGTGATGTTAGAGTGTCAATTTTAGATCTTTCCTGCTTTCTCTTACGGGCATTTAGTGCTATAAATTTCCCTCTACACACTGCTTTAAATGTGTCCCAGAGATTCTGGTGTGTTGTATCTTTGTTCTCATTGGTTTCAAAGAACATCTTTATTTCTGCCTTCATTTCGTTATGTACCCAGTAGTCATTCAGGAGCAGGTTATTCAGTTTCCATGTAGTTGAGCAGTTTTGATTGAGTTTCTTAGTCCTGAGTTCTAGTTTGATTGCACTGTGGTCTGAGAGACAGTTTGTTATAATTTCTGTTCTTGTACATTTGCTGAGGAGTGCTTTACTTCCAATTATGTGGTCAATTTTGGAATAAGTGCAATGTGGTGCTGAGAAGAATGTATATTCTGTTGATTTGGGGTGGAGAGTTCTGTAGATGTCTATTAGGTCTGCTTGCTGCAGAGATGAGTTCAATTCCTGGATATCCTTGTTAACTTTCTGTCTCGTTGATCTGTCTAATGTTGACAGTGGGATGTTGAAGTCTCCCATTATTATTGTATGGGAGTCTAAGTCTCTTTGTAAGTCTCTAAGGACTTGCTTTATGAATCTGGGTGCTCCTGTATTGGGTGCATATATATTTAGGATAGTTAGCTCCTCCTGTTGAATTGATCCTTTTACCATTATGTAATGGCCTTCTTTGTCTCTTTTGATCTTTGATGGTTTAAAGTCTGTTTTATCAGAGACTAGTATTGCAACCCCTGCTTTTTTTTGTTCTCCATTTGCTTGGTAGACCTTCCTCCATCCCTTTATTTTGAGTCTATGTATGTCTCTGCATGTGAGATGGGTCTCCTGAATACAGCAGACTGATGGGTCTTGACTCTTTATCCAGTTTGCCAGTCTGTGTCTTTTAATTGGAGCATTTAGTCCATTTACATTTAAGGTTAATATTGTTATGTGTGAACTTGATCCTGCCATTATGATATTAACTGGTTATTTTGCTCGTTAGTTGATGTAGTTTCTTCCTAGCCTAAATGGTCTTTACATTTTGGCATGTTTTTGCAATGGCTGGTACCGGTTGTTCCTTTCCATGTTTAGTGCTTCCTTCAGGGTCTCTTGTAAGGCAGGCCTGGTGGTGACAAAATCTCTAAGCATTTGCTTATCTGTAAAGGATTTTGTTTCTCCTTCCCTTATGAAACTTAGTTTGGCTGGATATGAAATTCTGGGTTTAAAATTCTTTTCTTTAAGAATGTTGAATATTGGCCCCCACTCTCTTCTGGCTTGTAGAGTTTCTGCCGAGAGATCTGCTGTTAGCCTGATGGGCTTCCCTTTGTGGGTAACCCGACCTTTCTCTCTGGCTGCCCTTAAGATTTTTTCCTTCATTTCAACTTTGGTGAATCTGGCAATTATGTGTCTTGGAGTTGCTCTTCTCGAGGAGTATCTTTGTGGCGTTCTCTGTATTTCCTGGATTTGAATGTTGGCCTGCCCTACTAGGTTGGGGAAGTTCTCCTGGATGATATCCTGAAGAGTGTTTTCCAACTTGGTTCCATTTTCCCCCTCACTTTCAGGCACCCCAATCAGACGTAGATTTGGTCTTTTTACATAATCCCATACTTCTTGCAGGCTTTGTTCATTTCTTTTTCTTCTTTTTTCTTTAGGTTTCTCTTCTCGCTTCATTTCGTTCATTTGATCCTCAATCGCTGATACTTTTTCTTCCAGTTGATCGAGTCGGTTACTGAAGCTTGTGCATTTGTCACGTATTTCTCGTGTCATGGTTTTCATCTCTGTCCATTCGTTTATGGCCTTCTCTGCATTAATTATTGTAGTTATCAATTCTTCCACTTTTTTTTCAAGATTTTTAGTTTCTTTGCTCTGGGTACGTAATTCCTCCTTTAGCTCTGAGAAGTTTGATGGACTGGAGCCTTCTTCTCTCATCTCATCAAAGTCATTCTCCGTCCAGCTTTGATCTGTTGCTGGCGATGAGCTGCGTTCCTTTGCCAGGGGCGATGCGCTCTTATTTTTTGAATTTCCAGCTTTTCTGCCCTGCTTTTTCCCCATCTTTGTGATTTTATCTGCCTCTGGTCTTTGATGATGGTGACATACTGATGGGGTTTTGGTGTAGGTGTCCTTCCTGTTAGTTTTCCTTCTAACAGTCAGGACCCTCAGCTGTAGGTCTGTTGGAGATTGCTTGAGGTCCACTCCAGACCCTGTTTGCCTGGGTATCAGCAGCAGAGGCTGCAGAAGATAGAATATTGCTGAACAGCGAGTGTACCTGTCTGATTCTTGCTATGGAAGCTTCCTCTCAGGGGTGTACTCCACTGTGTGAGGTGTTGGGTGTCAGCCTGCCCCTGGCGGGGGGGATGTCTCCCAGTTAGACTACTCAGGGGTCAGGGACCCACTTGAGCGGGTAGTCTGTCCGTTCTCAGATCTCAACCTCCTTGTTGGGAGATCCACTGCTCACTTCAAAGCTGTCAGACAGAGTCGTTTGCGTCTGCAGAGGTTTCAGCTGTTTGTTGTTGTTGTTGTTGTTGTTTAGCTGTGCCCTGTCCCCAGAGGTGGAGTCTACAGAGACAGGCAGGACTCCTTGAGCTGCTGTGAGCTCCACCCAGTTGGAGCTTCCCAGCAGCTTTGTTTATCTACTTAAGCCTCAGCAATGGTGGACGCCCCTCCCCCAGTCTCGCTGCTGCCTTGCTGGGAGATCGCAATCTGCTGTGCTAGCAATGAGGGAGGCTCAGTGGCCGTGGGACTCTGCCGGCCAGGTGTGGGATATAGTCTCCTGGTGTGCCCGTTTGCTAAGATCCTTGGTAGAGCGCAGTATTGGGGTGGGAGTTACTCGATTTTCCAGGTGTTGTGTGTCTCAGTTCCCCTGGCTAGGAAAAGGGATTCCCTTCCCACTTGCGCTTCCCAGGTGAGGCATGCCTCGCCCTGCTTCAGCTCTTGCTGGTCGGGCTGCAGCAGCTGACCAGCACCGATTGTCAGGCACTCCCCAGTGAGATAAACCCAGTATCTCAGTTGAAAATGCGGAAATCACCTGTCTTCTCTGTCACTCGCGCTGGGAGTTGGAGACTGGAGCTGTTCCTATTCGGCCATCTTGCTCTGCCCCC
>NW_020258590.1:0-6077 GCF_003255815.1 Theropithecus gelada | reverse complement strand
GCAGGTGTTGGGGGAGGTTTGAGAGAAGCTTTTGGCTGAGTGGTGTCAGGTGCAGGTGCTGAAGTGTGATGTCTGTCTGGATGGAAGAGCACACGCCTCTGGGCTGCGGGAAACACATAAAGGAGGAGGCGGGCAGACGTGCATCATGTCTTAGGAATGGTAGCAATTCAGACAGACCCAGGATCAGGCTCCCACGGGGGAGGAGTGGACATCAGGACCCAGGGAACGTGGGGCGGGGGTCATGCCCAGGCCTCTGCCGAGCTTGCTGCTGTGTCAGCAGGGCCCTGTGCTTGCCCTCCTTAAAACTTTCCGGATCCATAAAACGGGCACGACAAAATCCACCTTGTGACACTGAAGCTTAAATGAGATGATGTACATGGTGTCTTCCTTCCCTTCCTGACACATCCTAGACTCACAGCTATGGTAGTACCGACAGACTGGATGGAATGCTGGAGCCGCTTTGCACCTGGTGAAGCCACATGGATTTGTGCAGTGCTGGCGACTGTCTCTGAAAGCCTTTGGTCATGGCAGTGGCAGCCTCGAGTGGCTCTTGGCATACTTCAGTCTGTGGAGTGCAAGGTTGACTGGAGATTTGAGGCCATTGATACTATCCAGGGGTGAGCTGATGAAGCCCTAAAACATGGGGGAAGGCCGAGAGGACTTGGCTGCCAGAAACATTGTAGATTTCTGGCTTCGAGAACTTGCTGACTTATGGACATAGGAAGGTAAACCCAGATGGCTCCAAAATTTTAAGTCCAGAAGAAAGGTGGGAGGGTACAATTGCTGAGTAGGTCATGGTTGCCCTGTCCCTTTCTTTCTGGCCATCGTATCTCCTCCCTCCCCCTGCCTTTGTGGGCTGGAAGGCCTGAGCCTGCACAGTGGTCTATTTCATGATGACAATGGCCGATTATTACCCTGCAGTAAGAAGTCTCTCCACTTTATTTTGCAGCAGTATTTAAATAAATTTAAGGAGTGATAGTGTAGTAGTATTTGTTTTGTTTTTGCTTTTTTTTTTTTTAAGTGTCATTTAACTGAATGTTATTTCCAATTTTACTGATCATTTTGAGAGGCCAAAACATGCTTTGATTTGTTATTTTGTGTTTGAGCTAGTTTATTGTGTCATAGGAATGCCAATTATTCTGTCGTCACACATCATTAAGTATCTCAAATTGTGTTACTATAATACTTAGCTGAATTACCTCCCTTATTTTGGCTTTTAAAAAACTAAAATCTCTGTGAAACACAGGATGGTGCATCTCCATTGAGGGTTGTTGAGAAGTGTGACTTTTGCTGGCATGCTTCAAAATCAGTGACATTATTTTATAGAAACACTTTGTAACTGACACCAAAGCTAGAAGCTCCTTAAAGGGCAGAGTAGGCAATGTGTTATGCTTTGAGGGCCACAGAAGTCTCTGCATATATTTCTTTTGTTAAAACTTCAAAGTGTAAAAATCACTTCTGGTTCCCTGGCCAAGGCTTGGTCGGGGATCATGGTTTGCAGACCCTTGACAGCGCCTTAGCTGAAAGCTGGTCTCCCATGTGGTGAGCAGGAGCCCACCTCATTGCTTCAGCCAGGAAGATGCTGCCCTCATGCTGGAATTTACTTCAAACAAATTGAAAGCTCTGGCACCGCTGCTCATTTCCACACTGTTGCAGGCTATCTAAAATACGGAGGATGCCTTGGCGTTTTGATTTTGTTACTCCTCTTGAAGGGCTCTGAGATGGCTGATGGCGAGTTAGACATTTGCAGAAATGATCAAGCAGAACTGCAGTCATCTTGCAGATCAAGTGAAGTTTTTTCTGAAAGCTTGTTACACGCTTAAATTTCTGACCCTTACCATCCACTGATCTAGCATGATTGGTTTCTTTTTGCACCCATTTGGGTCTGTGAAGCGTCTTCCCACCGTGGTAGAACTTTAGCTCTGATTTCATGCATGAGTCAGTATCCTCCTCATCTGTGAGGAGAAAGCGCTGCAGATCCTATGCGGTTTCCATCCCCTTCCTGCACGCGGATAGATTGGGAGGTATTTGTGGTGTGTGAACTTGCTATCCCCAGAGGCTCCTTGTTCACTCCCCTGGACCGTACTCCTCCCTACTCTGATGGACTGCACTCCTCCCTCCTGGTTCATTCCCTGGACCACATTCCTCCTTCCTGGCTCACCCCTTGGACCACACACCTACCTCTTGGTTCATTCCCTTGACCACACTCCTTCCTCCTGGTTCACTCCCTGGGCCGAACTCCTGCCTCCTGTTTCATTCGCTGGGCCGAACTCCACCTTCCTCCCTCCTGGTTCACTCTCCTGTGTCCCCACGCCTCCCTCCTGGTTCACTGCTCTGGGTCCCCACACCTCCCTCCTTGTTCACTCCCCTGGGTCCCCACTCCTCCCTCATAGTTCACTCCCCAGGGCCCCCACTCCTCCCTACTCCCCTGGGCCGCATTCCTCCCTCCTGGTTCACACCACTGGGTCCTCACTCCTTCCTCTTGGGAGCTTGGTAGTTTCTGCTGTGCTTGTGCCAGCACGATAAGGCTGAGTGGCAGCTTTAGGGCTGTGACTGCTCACGCAGCTGTGGCGTTAGTGCAGAGAACTGCAGGGAGGCAGCTGCCCTTGCTGTGATGCTTCGAGTGTCACAGTCGGTGTGGGAAGCTGGGTGAGACGTGGATGTCCCAGGAAGGGACAGGAGCCGCCCCTCAGCCTCTGTCAAACACTTCTCAGCCAGGCGTGGTGGCTCATGCCTGTAATCCCAGCGCCTTGGGAGGCTGGGGCGGGCGGATCACCTGAGGTCAGGAGTTGGAGACCAGCATGACCAATGTGGTAATTTTTGACACATTAAGGATTAAGGAAAATGACTCATACTCGTTTGCCTTGCTTTTTAATTGACGGTTGGTGTAGCCCAGTAGTGTGAACTTGTTAAGCAGCCATTCTTACTGAAAGACTAATCTTTAAAGGTCTCTTCCTCTGGATACGTCTTTGGCTGCTGTAATGAAATGCAATGTAATCAGCACTGGTTAATGGCTTTCCTTACTTGGCTAACAAATGGTCCTCAGAAACTTTAGTTTCTTGTTATTTTCATTTATAATTATGTTTTAAGCGTTCTAATTTTTCTAGCTTTCCTGCGAGTTGGGAATAATTGTGATGGGTGCTTAGTTTGAGATGTTGACATACACTGTATGCCCAGCTACTATGCCATTGTCTGAACACTGATTTGTCACTTTCTCATGAAGACTGATTTCACCTAGTTTGGTAAATTCTATTAATTTTAAGGAAGGGGGTGGAATGCAACTGCTGTTAGGAGGCTTTTTTAAGGATCGGGGAAATGTTGCCATGATTATTACCATTACAGAAGGAACATAAAAATACGTGCTGCCTTCAGTCGTGATTAATACGTAAGTCTGCATCTGTGACTGCAGAAAACGGCAGCCCCAAATCTTAAAATCCTGTGGGTGCACCAAGCCCATCTGCAGGGCACTGTGGAGCAGACTGCATTTAGCCGAAGTTGGCCCACAAGCCCTGAGGGATGGTGTCTGAGTTATGATAAGGTTCTGACTTGGGATTAAACAGGCCTCCAAATACTGTGATATTCTAAACAAAGACACGATACTGCCCAGGGAGCCCAGTGGGCACCTGTAGGCAGTGTAGGTGAGAAAAGGTTTCAAGAAAGATTCCTGCAGCTCAGCTAGGAGGATTCTGTAAGGCAGAAGACACATCAATGTTCACATGGGAGTGTTGAGCTATATTCATTCCTTTTAAGCAGCCAGGCTTGTGTGTGTTTTTAGGGGCACTCACATAGCGTCCCTTCCACCCTCACTGCTGGTTGTGCCTGTTTGATGTTCCGGATTTCTGTGTTGTGTGTCCACTCTCCAAATGTATCTCTGTCTCTAGAATATTTTAGAGTAGACCATTTATTGTTTAAACGCTTGCTCTTAGTGAGGAAGAAATCTTTAAAACTGGCCATACAGACCCTGCTATAAATGTTTAACACTGGAATGTGTAATGTTTAACACGTAGTGTTTAAATTAGAAGACAGTTTAATTTAGAAATCCTTTTGGAATGCCAACTTAAATTACCACCATGCGTATGCATATGGAAAAGAATGAGAGTGAATGTGCAGAATTGGAATTTTGTCTTTTTTGTAGAGATTCTGTAATGTATCAGGTACAAGCCACACTTCATGATTTAAATGCATGAAGCTGAAATTACAAAACTTGACAAAAATATGCCTTTGAATAGTGAGCCTTTATCCTCCTTGAAATAGTGACTCATTCACTAAAACGTCCACCTGCAACTTTGTCAAACACATTTGTTGCATTAGTTCTCAAGTGAGCTCAGTTTTCCAGACAGGCAGATTATTACTGTTTAAAGTTTGTCCCGATGATGTTGGTGAAGAGGGAAAATGCTTTGACGTGGATCCTCTGTGTGTGTTAAACATCAGACGCGGCCTGCCCAACTGGGAACCTTGACTGTCAGGATCATTGTAGAGAACCTTGAGGAAAGCAAAACAAAAAGCCTCTGGAGTAGCAAAAGATGTAGCTGATTTCATGCAGTAAAACTTACACATTTTTCTTTAAAACGCATCCTTCGGAACCTCAGCTTGCTGATTATTTTAGAATCACTGTAGTCTGCTGACAGCAGTCGTGTGAACAGGTGCATGGCCCTGCTGGTGCAGGAGGGTCTCAGAGCACAGCCACACTGCTGACACCGAAGGGAGGGGCTGGAGCCATCATGCTCGTGACTCGTGCAGATGGCCTTGGTTGACCTCCAGAAGAGGAAACGTCAGTATCCAAGGAGGAAAAAGTGTATTCATTTCATGAGCGTTTGCCTTTGCAATGGCTAAAACCCTGAGTTTGTGGCATCTGCTGTCTCTGGAATAAGGAGTCTTCCCTTCCTGGCAGACAAGCTGTAGATGGGAACAGGAGCTGTGATTGCTGGATTGAAGAGGTTTCCTTCTTGGGGAGGTGGCCTTCGAGCCTGACTCAAGGAAGCTGTGGTTGGCGGGAAAGGGCCTTGGAGACAGTGTATTTACCAGGAGGGTCAGTGACTGAGAACCATCCTGTTCCGAGTGTTGCCATTCTGGTTCTAGAGTAAACTTGGGGAGAAACAACAGCCCAAAGCCTCGAGGAATATTCTGTGATGTTGATGACATTTGGTAGATTTGTTGCTGAGACTCTGAAATGAGAAGCCCGGGAAATGCAGGTCTATCAGGCCGTGGGACGTGGGAGAGCTGCTGCTTCAGGGGTTGGAGTCCCCGTGCCAGAGGTTCAGTCCTGTAGAGACTTTTGCACAGTGGACAACTGCTGCCTCCGGTTGATTGTGAGTTCCCCAGATGAATACCCCTGAAAGGTACCGTGTCAGCAAAGAGTCAAACTCTGTGAAGCATTTGGAGATTTATTCTGAGCCAAATGAGTTACCATGGCCCTTGATACTGTCCTCAGGAGATCCTAAGAACGTATTTCCGAGGTGGTCAGAGCCCAGCCTGGTTTTATAGCTTTTAGGGAGACATGAGACAATCAATCAAATAAATGTAAGATGTACATGGGTTTGGTCTGGAAAGGTGGGACAACTGGAAGCAGGGGTGTCCAGGTCATAGGTAGATTCAAAAATTTTCTGATTGACAGTTGGTCGAGAGAGTTGTCAGATAAGGGGTTGTGGAGACCAAGGCTTCGTCATGTGGAGGAAATCCTCCAGGTAGCTTCAGAGAGAATAGATTGTACATGTTTCCCATCAGACTAAGCGTCTAAGTTCTGTCTAATTCCAGAAGGGAGGTGGGGTGATGAGGCAAGTCCGACCCCCCAGCGATCATGGCCTGGACTAGTTTTTCACATTACCTTTGCAATGCCCTTGTCAAAAGCAGGGGCTGTTCAGATGGCCAAAGGGGCTTCGAATTCTAATGTTTTTACAACCAGAAAGTGATTGTGTTTTTTTCTGTGGATGACAGCCGATGTGGTAATTAATATTTTATTAGCAGATTAAGTTGGAAGTCAATGTGTTTTCAAGTATGTTAATTATTAAATCATCAACAAACAGGGAAGCGCTTACTTTGAAACCAACCTGAGACTCAAGAGGCTCATCAAAGAAAAC
>NW_020258589.1:0-6079 GCF_003255815.1 Theropithecus gelada | reverse complement strand
TCCCAAAGTGCTGGGATTACAGGCTTGAGCCACCGCGCCCGGCCTTGCTTGGTTTTTAAAAAGACCTTATTGATGGAAATACTAGATGCCTGCTTAAAAAAATGCAGACCTGGCCGGGCGCGGTGGCTCACGCCTGTAATCCCAGCACTTTGGGAGGCCGAGGCAGGCGGATCACAAGGTCAGGAGATCGAGACCACGGTGAAACCCCGTCTCTACTAAAAATACAAAAAAAAATTAGCCGGGCGCGGTTGTGGGCGCCTGTAGTCCCAGCTACTCGGGAGGCTGAGGCAGGAGAATGGCGTGAACCCGGGAGGCGGAGCTTGCAGTGAGCCGAGATCGCGCCACTGCACTCCAGCCTGGGCGACAGAGCAAGACTCTGTCCCAAAAAAAAAAAAAAAAAAAAAATGCAGACCTGGAGACAGACGAAGAGTCCCAGAGTCCCGCAGAGAGCAGCACCCCGTCCTCCTGCTGTCCCTGCCCCTCTTCCTCAGAGGACCAGGCCCCTTTCTCCCAAAGCCGTTGTCACACGTTACATACAGATTTGCATCTGCATCCTTGCTCTAAGTTCACGCATCTGTGACCGAGCTCTAACAGGGTGGGCAACAGTCCGCAGCCTGAAGGTCCCTGCCTGTGGAATGCCCCTGCTAGTGGAAATGCAAGGACAACAAGGGGATGCCAGGGCCCATGGTCCATGGCAAGTCAGCCCACCCCTGCCCACTCCTGGGATCCCACTACCTGAGGCAGCTACAGTTGGTCCAAGGGAGGCATCAGGGCCTCCCTGGCTGCCCCTGGCTCAGGAGCATCCCCCAGGGCCCTGGGCCTGCCTCTTGGGAGTCGGGCCTGGGCGCTCTGCCCCTTGGCGCAGAGCTTCATGTGTTGCTTCCTCACAGTTCCTGATGCAGCCGTGTCTTCAGGGGCCTGAGCCCTCTTGCCACCAGGCCCCTTGTTGGCGGGCAGCTTGGGCTGGGCTATCCCCTTCCGAAAGGCCCTGAGCTGCTGGAGAAGCTGGCTCTTCCCGGTACAGCTCCTGTGACACAATGAGACCAAACAACCCCGTGGGGGCCGCACCTCCCAGCACTCCTTACTGAAACGGGAGAAAAGCAGGTAAGCTCAGCTCCCATTTCAGAGTAAGAATGCAATTCAGGCGGCCCATCGCCGCTGCCACTGCTGGGACCCAGTGGACATGGGCGGGATGATGGAAGCTGTGCCGCCCCCCAACCCTGTGTGGTGGGTGCAGCAAGACCTCACCACAGGCGGTAAATGTGCCAGGTGGAGGGCTTGCTGCGGAAAGCAGAGGTGGGACATCTGCAGGTGGCCGGAGGCCCCTTGGTGGTTACCGTAGCCCCAGGGAGGAAGGAGATGCCCCCTCTGCGTTTCCCAGAGCTGCCATCTCCACTTCCTCCTCCTCCTCCTCGCTGTCAGAGGAGCTGTGGCTGGAGCTGCGGGGAGAGAAATGGGTTTCTGGATGTGCCCACTCCACCTGGTGTTCCAACTCCTGTTGGGGCCTGAAGCACTTGGGCTTTCCTGGTGACCTAATGCAAGAGGGCTACAGCCACACTGGAGGCTGGTGGACGCCCTGCCAGGAGGTGAGGGCAGGTGTGGGTGATGCACTCTATTGTATAGAGCCCAGCCCGAGGAGGTGTGCCCCGTGCCCCTCTTCTTCCCTCCCTGCAGGGACCCAGGGGGACTGTAGGCCAGACTCTGTTCCAGGCTAAAAGCACTTTTCAATTGAGAATTGATCCAAGCCTTTTGAAGTCCCTGTTCCTCCCCACTGGGATCCACCAGAGGCTTTGTGAGGTCAACAGGCAACTCCGCAAAGTAGAGGCTGGTATGGGGTAGTCACTGCCCTCTGGACCTTGCTGGGGACAGGTGGTCTGGTGGCACCGTCTGCCGCAGGTCAATGAAGATGGTGGGGGGCTCTGTGTTAAGCCTCATGCCCTGGGCCAGCTGCGGGCCTGGCCCGGCCTCGGAGCCCGGCTTCCTCGAGGAACATCTGAGATGAGAAAAGCAGGTGTTGTGGAGTCACCTGTCTGTGATAACTCTGTGACCTGCACTGGGTGTGTCCAGTCACAATGCTCGTGGCTGCCCCCCAGTGAGTGCCCACTCTCTACCAAAAGGCTCATTAAACACATTTGCTCTTTTACGCTTCAGAACAGCCTGTGAGATTTAGGCCACCGCTGGCCAACAGAACTTCCCTACTGATGGACATGCTGTCTATCTGTGGTAAGTGTAGCCACTTGCCATAAGTGACTAAGTTTACATTTAAGCCATTTAAAATCAAATGAATAAAAACTTCAGTTCCTCAGTCACATTCATCATGTTAGGTGTTTAATACCCACACATGGCTAATGGCTGCCATGGTGAACAGTGCAGGTCTCTCCATTTTTTTTGAGACAGAGTCTCGCTCTGTCACTCAGGCTGGACTGCAGTGGCCAGTGGTGTGATCTTGGTCACTGCAACCTCCACCTCCTGTGTTCAAGAGATTTCAGCCTCCCAAGTAGCTGGGATTACAGGCATGCACCAGCATGCCTGGATAATTTTTTTGTATTTTTAGTAGAGACGGGGTTTCGCCATGTTGGCCAGGCTTGTCTTGAACTCCTGACCTCAGGTGATCTGCTCGCCTCGGCCTCCCAAAGTGCTGGGATTACAGGCGTGAGCCACCGCGCCTGGCCAGGTCTAGCCATTTCTGTTTGGTAATTTGGTTCCTAGGCACAGAAACCCACTGCTGCTCAGGTGAAAAGGGATTCCCTGGTTCTCAGATTCCTCAAGTTTGGAACAACCAAAGTGTTGGGAGTGCAGGCATATAGCGGGGCCCTACAGGACCCTGGGGCCCTGCCTCCACCTCTGCCTCTCCCAGCTTCACTGCAGCTTGCCTTTCTCCCTGTGGCAGGACAGGTGGCTGTTGCCCTTCCACCCCTACACAGAGACACAGAGATGGACAAATCCCATGGCCGGGGTCACATGCCCCAGGCTGGACCAATAAGCTGTGGCCAGAGGGGCAGGGTCATGTGATAACCTTCCTACTTCCAGGGAGGCCTCATGGCTTCCCATTGAAGGGAGGGTTCCCACTGGGTTTGGGGAAAGAGCAGGTATTTTAGGGCTTGAGTCCCAGCCCTGCCATTTATGGCCAGGGAGTCAACCTCTGTGAGCCTCGGTTTCCCCATCTCTAAAATGGGGATGATAAGAGTGACTGCCTGATCAGATGCTTGAGAGTGACTGAGAAAATGCACATGGAGTGCCCCGCCCTTAGTAGGCCCAGTCAGTGCTACAAAACCATGGAGCCGTTGTAAAGGACCACAGGAGCCATGCCTGGCTACAGGTCCCACCTGCTTCCTGCCCCTGCCTCCTCGGTGTCCTGGGGGGTGTCGGCAGGCACCTTCCAGGCACAAGCAGAGGCCCTGGACTGCATGGTGCACAGGAGGGCCAGCTGTTCCATGAGCCTGTCGTCGGCGCTCGGCATCGTGCGGTCTGAGGATGGCCAAAGGAGAGGCTGATTAGTGGGGACTTGGCCCACTTACAGCAGCTTGAGCCTCAGGACCCCTGGGGTCTCTGCATGTGAACGGACCTCAGGTTCCTCCACTGCCCCCACCCAGCCCTCTCCCTACTCAGCCTTCTGAGGACTCCACCTCCAGCTCGGCAGGGCTGAGGCGGGCAGAGTCTTTATGAGCAGGGCCTGTGGCACAAGGGCTCTGTGAAGTAGGAGTGACGTGGTTTTAAAAGTTTATCCCACTTCCTCACATCCCGGTCCCACTTGTCACAGGTGATCATAATGAACAGTTCTGTGTGCTGATTTAAAAAACATAACAAAAGGATCATCTTCTATAGGTTTTTTTTCAACTTCATTTTTTTCACTTTGTATATTACATGCTTCCACGTTAACCTACGGAGATCCCCTCACTAGCCGCAGTATTCTGTGCTAAAACGATCTAGCTGGACTCCTACTGAATATGGGCTGTTTCCAGCTTTTCATATTTTTAAACAACACTGCAGCAAACATCTTTGAACACACACTACCTACTAGAGTAACAGTGTAAGACAGATTTTCTAAGTGAAATAGCTTGATCAAAGGGTTATGTGCCTTTAAAATAGAGAATACGTTCAGCCGGGCGCAGTCGCTCACACCTGTAATCCCATCACTTTGGAAGGCCGAGGCAGGCAGATCACCTGAGATCAGGAGTTTGAGACCAGCCTGGCTAACACAGTGAAATCCTGTTTCTACTAAAAACACAAAAAAATTAGCCAGGCCTGGTGGTGTGTGCCTATAATCCCAGCTACTCAGGAGGCTGAGGCAGGAAAATAGCTTGAACCCGAGAGGTGGAGGTTGCAGTGAGCCGAGATTGCACCATTGCACTCCAACTTGGGTAACAAGAGCAAAACTTTGTCTCAAAAAAAAGAAAGAATACATTCTGCCGCACTCCCCTCCATAAAGGGAGTGCCAGTTACACACACATACACACGCACACACGCACCCTCCAGAATGGTTGGCTGTCTACCTCCTGCCTTATGGGGTGTGAATTACAAATGAACAAAACGATATTTAACATAGCACGGGCTGTGAGTCACTGGGGAGTCTTTGCTTTGGGACCAGAGGCAGAAGCTCTGCACCTGCCCTGGCTCCTCTGCCTCAGACCTGCCTCCCCTCGCCTTTGCGGACCGAGTGGGTAGGGAGGGGTTAGAGAGCTTTTATTTTATTTGCAGGACTTCCCAGAGCAAAGCTCTGAGTGTGGTGACAGTGGTGACATCCTTTGCCTGCCTTTTAAAATGGGGAGGCCAGGGGAAGCAGGAATGTGCTTAGGAGCTGATTGTGCACAGAAGGTGGGGCTTCCTCCTCCCAGGAAGAAGGAGGGAGGGAGGGAGGGAGGAAGGAAGGGAAGGAAGGAAAGGAAGGAAAGGAAGGCCGGCCCAGGGAGGTGGGGAGGAGGAGGTATGGGTCATGGGGTGGTGTCTGGAGGCCTCTCCTTTGTCCCTAGGACCTGGCCCACGCCTGGCACGTAGTAGGTGGTCACATATATGTTGAATGAATGAAGTCTTTCAGGGACTGGCAGCATGAATGTTCAGGGCGGGGCCGGCAGGGAAGACACGTGTGGGCTGCAGGACGGTCTGTGACCAGCCTGAGGGGCCCAGGAAGGTGCTGCTTATGGGGATTCACGTGGGCTCCAGTGTTCAAGGTCAGACCTTGAACTTGGCGGCGGTCGGCTGCCCACCACACAGTTCCAGGTCCACGATTTCCCTGGTTGTCTTCTTGCCCCGCCAGACTCTGAAGGATGTAATCCAAATCCCACGCTTCAAGTTGCTGAAATCATTAAAACCAGTGATTATGAGGATGCTGAGGGGCCCCAGAGGCACGGTACCTGCTTCACAGCTGCTGTGACCCATAGAGATGGTCATAGGATGTTGGGGTGTAGAAATCAGGAATTAAATGCATGACAGAGTTTGCAAATGGGCTGACCCCACCTTTCCATTACAGATTGAACGCCTCTGTTAAGGTGGGCCTGCACTTTGGCCACCTCCTTCCTATGCTTTCTTGGAGATCAGTACTATACTTTTGTTTTTGGCACAAAGACGTTGTTTGACCTGAAGGAAACCTTGTGTTGTTTCATTTTGTTTTTGTTTTGTTTCTGAGACCGAGTCTCACTCTGTCGCCCAGGCTGGAGTGTAGTGCTGCGAGCTCAGCTCACTGCAACCTCCGCCTCCCAGGTTCAAGTGATGCTCCTGCCTCAGCCTCCCAAGTGGCTGGAATTACAGGCATGTGCCACCACACCTGGTTAATTTTTTTTTTTTTTTTTTTGTATTTTTAGTAAAGACGGGGTTTCACCATGTTGGCCAGGCTGGTCTCGAACAAACTCCTGACCGCAGGTGATCCACCCGCCTCCACCTCCGCCTCCCAAAGTGCTGAGATTACAGGCATGAGCCACCACACCCAGCCTAATTTTTGTATTTTTAGTAGAGACGGGGTTTCACCATGTTGGCCAGGCTGGTCTTGAATGCCTGACCTCAAGTGATCCATCCGCCTGGGTCTCCCAAAGTGTTGGGATTACAGGCGTGAGCCACCGAGCCCAGCCAAACCCTGTGTTGTTTT
>NW_020258588.1:0-6082 GCF_003255815.1 Theropithecus gelada | reverse complement strand
TCTCTTCAGTGGGCCTGCTGATGGGATGCCCTGAGAAGTCCTGCTGTGCACTCAGAGGAAGGTGCAGAGACAGGCTCAGGAAAGACAGACCATGGATTTAAAAATTCCTACTGGAAAATCTTTTATGAGCAAAGTAATTTGCATCTAACTGTAGACAATCATTGCTTGAATAATTGGTTTGTTGACAAAGTTGGTCCTATGAACAGATTAAAGTTTTCTTTCATGCCTTATCTATAATGTAAATAGGAGCTATTACCACAACCTAAATTAGCTTTAAATTTCATATCAGATTGCAGTCCAGATTACAAACGGCTGCTTGATAATCTAATTGATAAAATGGAGGAATTTAGTACTTGGAACCCAGAGTGAAGGGAACAGAACTGCTTTGGCTTCTCAAAAGCGTGTGACTGAGGAGTGACCTGGGGTGAAGAGAAGTGGCTGGAGTCATTACACTCGAGGAGATGATCTGCTTCAGCCTTTCTCAGCTGTCTTCTGGACAAAAGGGTGATAAATGGAAAAAATTCAGCACTGAGTTCGTCCATGCCCTGAGCTTCTCATAGGGTCATTAATGGGCTGTATCTGTGAAGCCTCCATACAGGCACGAAGGAATTAGGCTAGAGTAAGGCGGCCGGCGACCTCGCGTCTGGACTGCGTGTCATTTCCTAAAGCCCTTTTGGGTGAAATGACAGTGGCAATGTCGTTGTTTGGAGGAGTGTAATCTCACGTATGAGATGCAGATTTTAAATGATGCAGATTTTCCTGACCAAAGTCAGGAAGCTTGGTGGGAGTGGCTGTCTTCCAAGTGGTTTTCTGCGCTGCCATGGATGAGGCGTGGATGTGTCATCTGTAGGTGAGATCCACTGGTGAAGGGGTTAAGCAAACCATGGAGGTCGGGGGTGTGAAGCTGCATCTCTTCTGTCTTCTGGCATCCCAAGTAAATACATTTTGTAAAACTTGTGAATTTGACCCTGACCCTAACCCTGAGTGTTGAAGTCTGGTGCAGTGTCTTGAGCCCTCTTCTGCATTGAGGGTGAGTGACTGTAAATGACCGATTCCTCAGTGGTGAAAGTTCAAATTTAGCTTCCCTGAGGAAGCCAGACCTCGGCCGCCCGTATCTCCATTGTAAACACTGCGGCCCCTACGCGGGTGGCTGCAAGTTTCCAGGCCTTCCTTGGAGAAGCAGCCGTGAGGTGCTTGACGATTTGATAACATCAGCCACCTTCTGTCTTCTGTCTAATCACGGTACAAATGATTCTCCTACAAGGAAATGGATCTGGTTTCTTCCCGATCGTTGGAAGAAGCAGCCCGCCTAGGGACTCCACCGTCCTCTGCACTTTCACAGCGAAGCCTGTGTCTGTCTCCAGGGAGTGTCACGTGTGTCGTGGGAATCATCTCCTTAATTCTTCCTGCTTTTGAGGGCTCGGGTAGCTCTGCCTGTTTCACCCGGGATGAGCAGCGGGTGGTCTCTTGCTGCTGTGGGACCAGGGCTTGTGTTTCACCCGGGATGAGCAGCGGGTGGTCTCTGGCTGCTGTGGGACTAGGGCTTGGGGTGCATCATCACATCCGGTGGACTGTCCAGGTGGGCATCATTGTCTTGCCTGTTGGCTGAGGCAGCTGTGATGTCATGGGGGTCATGCTTGTCAGGGCCAACCCAGTTCTTCCCGTGTACACCTCTCCTGCTGGAGTGCCTTTCCTTATGATGACTTGTTGAATTAGCGTGGAGAATGCAGAGAGGCTCTGGGCCTCTCTCTCCCATTCTTACTCTCTGGAGCTGTGATGCCGGACAAGGGAGCCCATAGCCAGAGGCTCCTTTAAATTTAATTAGAATAAAGATTTGATTACATAGCTAAACATATTTGAAAAGAACTTCACAGATTAAATTCCAGATTCAACCCTTCAGGCCCAGGGTCCACGTTTCGGGGCTCAGCAGCTGTAGGTGGCTGTTGTCTTTCTGTGTTGGCTGAGCAGATTGAAGTGTTTCCAGTTCAGGCAATTCTCTTGCATGGCTCTGCCTGTGGTGAGGGCACCTAGGCTGGAGAGCCTCGTGGAGATCCCTTATTCCTCTGGCTGCAGCCAGGCTGCACGGTTCCTGTGCCCCGGGTCCTCTGCAGGCCCAGATGGATCCCACCACAGAACCAGCACTGCTAGACTTGGGTACTGTGTGCAGACAGCAGAGGGTCACGTCCGAGCCTTGCAGGGGCTGGGGTGACTGGCCTCCTTGGCCAGGCTCCTGTCTCCGAGTCTTCAGGGGAAATGCATCCACCATCCACCATCCACACCGTGCACCAGAGGAAAACTGCAGGCTTCTCTGTGGATGGTGAATTGAGATCATGGAGAGTCACTAGGTTTGGGCTCCTGGCCAGCGTGGAACCTGATACCTTTAGGTGGAACCTGACATGCCTCCATGTGTACATGGCAAAGAGAATACAGCATTGTCAGCTTGAATCCAGATGTGCTCCCGTTTTGAGGTGGAAGGTTCTGGGAGTATTGGCCATTGGTGATTGTGCTGCCGTGGAGGACTTTGAATGCAGGCACTGGTTTGAGATAACCCTGGTTTCCTGGTCCTGTATGTGGGCATCCCTGAATATCCCGGACTGGAGGAAGGCAGGGCAGATGGGAGGGTGACAAGAGGTGTCAGGTGTTTCCAGCTTTGGGGACTGATGCCATCAGATGGCCGAGATCAGGATGGTGGTGGCCAGGGACCAAAGCAGGGGTGCGGGGAAATGCCATGTTCCTCGGAGCATGGTGAGGACCTCTTGAACTCTATTCCTGGGCAACAGTTCTTCCATCCTCAGGAATCTGTGCCATTGTAATTGAGTAGCAAATTCTGTAATTGCTCTAATTACTTACTGTTAAGTCCCCATCCCAATTACCATAAATTAGCAACAGTGATAACAGTTTGCCTGGTCAAACCTTACCAAGAAAAACCAGTGGACCTAGTTTTAGTTGCCTCCAGTTCCCTCCAAATCAGATTCCTTAGCGGCTTGTGTCCCCACACTTGCTGCAGTTCCTCCTGGGCCTGGCAGGCACATTCCAGACATTCACATCTCCGCTCAGATGCAGGCGTGCACATTATTTATAGAAAATCGCACTGCGCTGTGATCGGCTTGAGCTGACGTTCTCTAGGTGGGAGGTGGAGGTTCAAAAGTTCTAATGGGATGAAATTAGAAATATGAATTTTAAAAATTCACGTGTTATGAACTCTGTTCAGTGATTTTCTCTGAAATGAGAGACTATATGCCGATGAGGCAGTCAGCCTGCAGCTCTCCTTAGATCTGTCCTAGACCTCGATGCTGTCCTTTGGCCTCTTCCTGGGTGTGGGGTGCTCTGCTTGAAGCAAAACCAAAGGAAAGAACGTGGTCTGCATCACTACTGCAGCCAGCTCAACGCGCACACCCACTGGGAGGGGGGTTTGATCACTTAACATTTTAAATGCATTTAACATTAAACCAGCAAGTCAGCCAGTGCTTTCTGTAAGCAAGCTGCCTGGCTCATGGGAACCTGACACATGACTTTTCGGAAGAGTACTTGCTTCTGTGGAGTGTCAATATTTGTCTCATTTCTTGAGACTCTGTTCAAAGTGATGAACGTGAGTAAACTAGGACCTTTTTTTTGTAAATTGGGTCACAGAGCTCTCTAGGCACAGTCAGGGGAGTAAACGGCTGTGAAAGATGCCGCCTGATGTGAGCCATGGCCAGGCACTTTGGAAGCTGGGATCCCATCTCCAGCCTTTCAAAGGAAACAGACGAATATAAAATGCAGATGGGAGAGTTCATAATTGGGGCATCTCTGTTCTTTTGAAATCAAAGTGCAAAGAAAAAGTTTTGCCTTGAGGTCTTAACCCATACTTGTTTTTCTCCTGAGGTTTTAACATTTTCTTAACTGCTTTTTTCTCCCCCGATCCTTGGGGAACTTCTATCTTCATATCTTCTTAAAGATATGGTTAAATTCAACACTGAAATTTAAAAACATGCTTTCATATTTTTCTTGAAACTGATGTATCTGACATTGGTAAAGAACTAACTGGGACTATTGGTTTATTTTTATTTTTTTGAGAGGGTCTTGCTGTGTTGCCCAGGCTGGAATGCAGTGGCACGATCTTGGCTCACTGCAGCCTCACCTCTTGGTTCACGCCATTCTCCTGCCTCAGCCTCCTGAGTAGCTGGGATTATAAGTGCCTGCCACCATGGCTGGTTCATTTTTGTATTAGTAGAGACGGGGTTTCAACATGTTGGCCAGGCTGGTCTTGAACTCCTGACCTCAGGTGATTCGCTCACCTTGGCCTCCCAAAGTGCTGGGATTACAGGCACGAGCCACCACACTCAGCCTGGGATATTCTTGATTATAGCTGTAACATATCCCTTTAATAAAAACAAAACAGAACAACAACAACAACAAAACAGCTGTCTGAAAAGTCTCGAAATTAAAGAGCTCACTTGGACAGGGATTTGGACACCAGTTGAATGGCCCAGCACACCATAGTTACATGGGCCACTCGGCCTGTTAGATCCTTAGGGTATTTGAAGTCATGTGGATATTTGCATTTCTGTCTCTGGATATCGTGTTAGTATTCAGCTAGTGTTTGAGGGCCAGGCTCAGATCCGGGAAAACAAGAGCCCCGGCCCTCACAGCACTTCTCTTCCATGTGTGTGTGTGAGGAAAATAGAAAGCATAAGATATTTTTTTCAATGAACTGGGAAGATGGAAAAACAAGCTGAAGATGTTTACTTGTTCAGAAGAAGGGAAGTGCAAGGAACACTCAGCTTTGCTGCTGCTGAAGGAGGCCCCTGGTGGAGGCTGTTTCAGAGGTGGGGTTTCTCTGAGAAAGGTGGTAAGAGGCAAATAGGATGCCCCATCTGGTTTGCCAGAGATGGGGAAAGTTAGTATCCCCAAAACTGCTTCAGCATTCTGGCAAAGCTTTGGAAAACCAGCTAGGGTGTGGGACCTTGTTGGCCGCTGGGTAGAAGGAAAACATTGCTGGTCCTGAGGACTGTACTGTTCTTCCACTGCTATAAAGAACTATCTGAGGCTGGGTAATAAGGAAAAAAGGGTTTAATCGGCATACAGTTCTGTGGGTTGTACAGGCTTCTACATCTGGGGAAACTTACAATCAGAGTGGAAGGTGAAGGGGAGGCCGGCATGTCTTCACATGGCTGGAAGGGGAGAGAGAGTGAAGGGGAAGGTGTCATGCACCTCCAAACAAGCAGATCTCAGGAGAACTATCATGAGGACAGCACTCGGGGGATTGTGCTAAACCATTAGAAACCACCCCCATGAGTCAATCACCTCCCACCAGGGCTCACCTCCAACACAGGGCTAGAGTTCAGCATGAGATTTGGGTGGGGACACACGGCCACACCATGTCAGGTTTCCCATTCTTCTCCTGCACGTGCTTCGCAAATGGTTCTGTCATTGGTTTTTGTTTCTGTTGATACATAATATATGTACATATTTTCAGAGTGCATGTGATACCTTGATTCACCCCTATATTGATGAAATCTGTGTACTTGGGATGTCTTTCACTCTAAATAGTTTCTTTTCCTTGTGCTGGTTATGTTAAGTTATTCTCTCCTAGCTGTTTTGAAATACACAGCAGATGACCCACTGCCATCCCCCTGCTGATTTATCAGTAGTAGGTCTCGTGTTCCCATTAGGCTGTGTGTTTGTGCCCATTACCAGCCTCTGCCCATCCTGCTTATGAGTGGGCTCTGCTGGGCCCTGTTGACCATCTACTCTTGGCCTCCACGTGATCTGTTCTCAACTCCTGCTTATGAGTGAGAACATGCGCTGTTTCCTTGCTTGGCTCGTTTGCTTAACGTAATGTCCTCCAACTCCATCCATGCTGCCGCGGATGACAGGGCTCTCCGCTGTGTGGTGGAGTATTGCTCCTGTGTATGTTCGGGCCACGTTCCCTTCATCCCCTGTTGACGGGCACTCAGGTGATTCCAGACCTTGGCTACTGTGGATGGAAGCTGAGAGCAGTCACTGGCTTTATACTTGGGGGACGTGAGCCACTTTGATGTTCTCAAGCAGCCTATCCCCAAAGCCCTCCGTAGAATGCCACATTCGTTTGTACCCATGG